>NW_025111079.1:0-214090 GCF_015476425.1 Leptopilina heterotoma | reverse complement strand
TTTATTTTTACTTATTAGTGGACTATGTTGCAGCAATAAACAAAGAGAAAATCTCTGGTCAAAGGTTAACTGTAATTTTCACAAATTTTTTCTAATTTTTTTTTCAATTTTTTAATTTTTACGGGCAGAAAAATCAAGTTTTCCGGACGGCGATTTTTCAGAAATTATTTTTACTTATTAGTGGACTATGTAGAAGCAATAAACAAAAAGAAAATCCCTGGTCAAAAGATAACTTTAATTTTCACAAATTTTTTTCTAATTTTTTTTTCAATTTTTTAATTTTTACGGGCAGAAAAATCAAGTTTTCCGGACGGCGATTTTTCTGAAATTATTTTTACTTATTAGTGGACTATGTTAAAGCAATAAACAAAAAGAAAATCCCTGGTCAAAGGTTAACTGTAATTTTCACAAATTTTTTCTAATTTTTTTTTCAATTTTTTAATTTTTACGGGCAGAAAAATCAGGTTTTTGGGACTGCTATTTTCCTGAAATTATTTTTACTTATTAGTGGACTATGTTGAAGCAATAAACAAAGAGAAAATCCCTGGTCAAAAGATAACTTTAATTTTCACAAATTTTTTTCTAATTTTTTTTTCAATTTTTTAATTTTTACGGGCAGAAAAATCAAGTTTTCCGGACGACGATTTTTTTAAAATTATTTTTACTTATTAGTGGAGTATGTGACAGCAATAAACAAAAAGAAAATCCCTGGTCAAAAGATAACTGTAATTTTCACATTTTTTTTTCTAATTTTTTCTCAATTTTTTAATTTTTACGGGCAGAAAAATCAAGTTTTCCGGATGACGATTTTTTTGAAATTATTTTTACTTATTAGTGGACTATGTTAAAGCAATAAACAAAAAGAAAATCTCTGGTCAAAGGTTAACTGTAATTTTCACAAATTTTTTCTAATTTTTTTTTCAATTTTTTAATTTTCACGGGCAGAAAAATCAAGTTTTCCGGACGGCGATTTTTCAGAAATTATTTTTACTTATTAGTGGACTATGTAGAAGCAATAAACAAAAAGAAAATCCCTGGTCAAAAGAAAACTTTAATTTTCACAAATTTTTTTCTAATTTTTTTTTCAATTTTTTAATTTTTACGGGCAGAAAAATCAAGTTTTCCGGACGACGATTTTTTTGAAATTATTTTTACTTATTAGTGGAGTATGTGACAGCAATAAACAAAAAGAAAATCCCTGGTCAAAAGATAACTGTAATTTTCACATATTTTTTTCTAATTTTTTCTCAATTTTTTAATTTTTACGGGCAGAAAAATCAAGTTTTCCGGACGGCGATATTCCTGAAATTATTTTTACTTATTAGTGGACTATGTTGCAGCAATAAACAAAGAGAAAATCTCTGGTTAAAGGTTAACTGTAATTTTCACAAATTTTTTCTAATTTTTTTTTCAATTGTTTAATTTTTACGGGCAGAAAAATCAAGTTTTCCGGACGGCGATTTTTTTGAAATTATTTTTACTTATTAGTGGAGTATGTGACAGCAATAAACAAAAAGAAAATCCCTGGTCAAAAGATAACTGTAATTTTCACAAATTTTTTTCTAATTTTTTTTTCAATTTTTTAATTTTTACGGGCAGAGAAATCAAGTTTTCCGGACGGCGATTTTCCTGAAATTATTTTTACTTATTAGTGGACTATGTTGCAGCAATAAACAAAAAGAAAATCCCTGGTCAAAGGTTAACTGTAATTTTCACAAATTTTTTTCTAATTTTTTTTTCAATTTTTTAATATTTACGGGCAGAGAAATCAGGTTTTCGGGACGGCTATTTTCCTGAAATTATTTTTACTTATTAGTGGACTATGTTGAAGCAATAAACAAAGAGAAAATCCTTGGTCAAAAGATAACTTTAATTTTCAGAAATTTTTTTCTAATTTTTTTTTCAATTTTTTAATTTTCACGGGCAGAAAAATCAAGTTTTCCGGACGGCGATTTTTCAGAAATTATTTTTACTTATTAGTGGACTATGTAGAAGCAATAAACAAAAAGAAAATCTCTGGTCAAAAGATAACTGTAATTTTCACATATTTTTTTCTAATTTTTTCTCAATTTTTTAATTTTTACGGGCAGAAAAATCAAGTTTTCCGGATGACGATTTTTTTGAAATTATTTTTACTTATTAGTAGACTATGTTGAAGCATTAAACAAAAAGAAAATCTCTGGTCAAAGGTTAACTGTAATTTTCACAAATTTTTTCTAATTTTTTTTTCAATTTTTTAATTTTCACGGGCAGAAAAATCAAGTTTTCCGGACAGCGATTTTTCAGAAATTATTTTTACTTATTAGTGGACTATGTAGAAGCAATAAACAAAAAGAAAATCCCTGGTGAAAAGATAACTGTAATTTTCACAAATTTTTTTCTAATTTTTTTTTCAATTTTTTAATTTTTACGGGCAGAGAAATCAAGTTTTCCGGACGGCGATTTTCCTGAAATTATTTTTACTTATTAGTGGACTATGTTGCAGCAATAAACAAAAAGAAAATCCCTGGTCAAAGGTTAACTGTAATTTTCACATTTTTTTTTCTAATTTTTTCTCAATTTTTTAATTTTTACGGGCAGAAAAATCAAGTTTTCCGGATGACGATTTTTTGAAATTATTTTTACTTATTAGTGGACTATGTTGAAGCAATAAACAAAGAGAAAATCCTTGGTCAAAAGATAACTTTAATTTTCAGAAATTTTTTTCTAATTTTTTTTTCAATTTTTTAATTTTCACGGGCAGAAAAATCAAGTTTTCCGGACGGCGATTTTCCTGAAATTATTTTTAATTATTAGTGGACTATGTTGCAGCAATAAACAAAAAGAAAATCTCTGGTCAAAGGTTAACTGTAATTTTCACAAATTTTTTCTAATTTTTTTTTCAATTTTTTACTTTTTACGGGCAGAAAAATCAAGTTTTCCGGACGGCGATTTTTCTGAAATTATTTTTACTTATTAGTGGACTATGTTAAAGCAATAAACAAAAAGAAAATCCCTGGTCAAAAGATAACTGTAATTTTCACATATTTTTTTCTAATTTTTTCTCAATTTTTTAATTTTTACGGGCAGAAAAATCAAGTTTTCCGGACGGCGATATTCCTGAAATTATTTTTACTTATTAGTGGACTATGTTGCAGCAATAAACAAAGAGAAAATCTCTGGTCAAAGGTTAACTGTAATTTTTACAAATTTTTTCTAATTTTTTTTTCAATTTTTTAATTTTTACGGGCAGAAAAATCAAGTTTTCCGGACGGCGATTTTTCAGAAATTATTTTTACTTATTAGTGGACTATGTAGAAGCAATAAACAAAAAGAAAATCCCTGGTCAAAAGATAACTTTAATTTTCACAAATTTTTTTCTAATTTTTTTTTCAATTTTTTAATTTTTACGGGCAGAAAAATCAAGTTTTCCGGACGACGATTTTTTTGAAATTATTTTTACTTATTAGTGGAGTATGTGACAGCAATAAACAAAAAGAAAATCTCTGGTCAAAAGATAACTGTAATTTTCACAAATTTTTTTCTAATTTTTTTTTCAATTTTTTAATTTTTACGGGCAGAGAAATCAAGTTTTCCGGACGGCGATTTTCCTGAAATTATTTTTACTTATTAGTGGACTATGTTGCAGCAATAAACAAAAAGAAAATCCCTGGTCAAAAGATAACTGTAATTTTCACATATTTTTTTCTAATTTTTTCTCAATTTTTTAATTTTTACGGGCAGAAAAATCAAGTTTTCTGGACGGCGATATTCCTGAAATTATTTTTACTTATTAGTGGACTATGTTGCAGCAATAAACAAAGAGAAAATCTCTGGTCAAAGGTTAACTGTAATTTTCACAAATTTTTTCTAATTTTTTTTTCAATTTTTTAATTTTTACGGGCAGAAAAATCAAGTTTTCCGGACGGCGATTTTTCAGAAATTATTTTTACTTATTAGTGGAGTATGTGACAGCAATAAACAAAAAGAAAATCCCTGGTCAAAAGATAACTGTAATTTTCACATTTTTTTTTCTAATTTTTTCTCAATTTTTTAATTTTTACGGGCAGAAAAATCAAGTTTTCCGGATGACGATTTTTTTGAAATTATTTTTACTTATTAGTGGACTATGTTAAAGCAATAAACAAAAAGAAAATCTCTGGTCAAAGGTTAACTGTAATTTTCACAAATTTTTTCTAATTTTTTTTTCAATTTTTTAATTTTCACGGGCAGAAAAATCAAGTTTTCCGGACGGCGATTTTTCAGAAATTATTTTTACTTATTAGTGGACTATGTAGAAGCAATAAACAAAAAGAAAATCCCTGGTCAAAAGATAACTTTAATTTTCACAAATTTTTTTCTAATTTTTTTTTCAATTTTTTAATTTTTACGGGCAGAAAAATCAAGTTTTCCGGACGACGATTTTTTTGAAATTATTTTTACTTATTAGTGGAGTATGTGACAGCAATAAACAAAAAGAAAATCTCTGGTCAAAAGATAACTGTAATTTTCACATATTTTTTTCTAATTTTTTCTCAATTTTTTAATTTTTACGGGCAGAAAAATCAAGTTTTCCGGATGACGATTTTTTTGAAATTATTTTTACTTATTAGTAGACTATGTTGAAGCATTAAACAAAAAGAAAATCTCTGGTCAAAGGTTAACTGTAATTTTCACAAATTTTTTCTAATTTTTTTTTCAATTTTTTAATTTTCACGGGCAGAAAAATCAAGTTTTCCGGACGGCGATTTTTCAGAAATTATTTTTACTTATTAGTGGACTATGTAGAAGCAATAAACAAAAAGAAAATCCCTGGTGAAAAGATAACTGTAATTTTCACAAATTTTTTTCTAATTTTTTTTTCAATTTTTTAATTTTTACGGGCAGAGAAATCAAGTTTTCCGGACGGCGATTTTCCTGAAATTATTTTTACTTATTAGTGGACTATGTTGCAGCAATAAACAAAAAGAAAATCCCTGGTAAAAGGTTAACTGTAATTTTCACAAATTTTTTTCTAATTTTTTTTTCAATTTTTTAATATTTACGGGCAGAGAAATCAGGTTTTCGGGACGGCTATTTTCCTGAAATTATTTTTACTTATTAGTGGACTATGTTGATGCAATAAACAAAGAGAAAATCCTTGGTCAAAAGATAACTTTAATTTTCAGAAATTTTTTTCTAATTTTTTTTTCAATTTTTTAATTTTTACGGGCAGAAAAATCAAGTTTTCCGGACGGCGATTTTCCTGAAATTATTTTTAATTATTAGTGGACTATGTTGCAGCAATAAACAAAAAGAAAATCTCTGGTCAAAGGTTAACTGTAATTTTCACAAATTTTTTCTAATTTTTTTTTCAATTTTTTACTTTTTACGGGCAGAAAAATCAAGTTTTCCGGACGGCGATTTTTCTGAAATTATTTTTACTTATTAGTGGACTATGTTAAAGCAATAAACAAAAAGAAAATCCCTGGTCAAAAGATAACTGTAATTTTCACATATTTTTTTCTAATTTTTTCTCAATTTTTTAATTTTTACGGGCAGAAAAATCAAGTTTTCCGGACGGCGATATTCCTGAAATTATTTTTACTTATTAGTGGACTATGTTGCAGCAATAAACAAAGAGAAAATCTCTGGTCAAAGGTTAACTGTAATTTTCACTAATTTTTTCTAATTTTTTTTTCAATTTTTTAATTTTTACGGGCAGAAAAATCAAGTTTTCCGGACGGCGATTTTTCAGAAATTATTTTTACTTATTAGTGGACTATGTAGAAGCAATAAACAAAAAGAAAATCCCTGGTCAAAAGATAACTTTAATTTTCACAAATTTTTTTCTAATTTTTTTTTCAATTTTTTAATTTTTACGGGCAGAAAAATCAAGTTTTCCGGACGGCGATTTTTCTGAAATTATTTTTACTTATTAGTGGACTATGTTAAAGCAATAAACAAAAAGAAAATCCCTGGTCAAAGGTTAACTGTAATTTTCACAAATTTTTTCTAATTTTTTTTTCAATTTTTTAATTTTTACGGGCAGAAAAATCAGGTTTTTGGGACGGCTATTTTCCTGAAATTATTTTTACTTATTAGTGGACTATGTTGAAGCAATAAACAAAGAGAAAATCCCTGGTCAAAAGATAACTTTAATTTTCACAAATTTTTTTCTAATTTTTTTTCAATTTTTTAATTTTTACGGGCAGAAAAATCAAGTTTTCCGGACGACGATTTTTTTAAAATTATTTTTACTTATTAGTGGAGTATGTGACAGCAATAAACAAAAAGAAAATCCCTGGTCAAAAGATAACTGTAATTTTCACATTTTTTTTTCTAATTTTTTCTCAATTTTTTAATTTTTACGGGCAGAAAAATCAAGTTTTCCGGATGACGATTTTTTTGAAATTATTTTTACTTATTAGTGGACTATGTTAAAGCAATAAACAAAAAGAAAATCTCTGGTCAAAGGTTAACTGTAATTTTCACAAATTTTTTCTAATTTTTTTTTCAATTTTTTAATTTTCACGGGCAGAAAAATCAAGTTTTCCGGACGGCGATTTTTCAGAAATTATTTTTACTTATTAGTGGACTATGTAGAAGCAATAAACAAAAAGAAAATCCCTGGTCAAAAGAAAACTTTAATTTTCACAAATTTTTTTCTAATTTTTTTTTCAATTTTTTAATTTTTACGGGCAGAAAAATCAAGTTTTCCGGACGACGATTTTTTTGAAATTATTTTTACTTATTAGTGGAGTATGTGACAGCAATAAACAAAAAGAAAATCTCTGGTCAAAAGATAACTGTAATTTTCACATATTTTTTTCTAATTTTTTCTCAATTTTTTAATTTTTACGGGCAGAAAAATCAAGTTTTCCGGATGACGATTTTTTTGAAATTATTTTTACTTATTAGTAGACTATGTTGAAGCATTAAACAAAAAGAAAATCTCTGGTCAAAGGTTAACTGTAATTTTCACAAATTTTTTCTAATTTTTTTTTCAATTTTTTAATTTTCACGGGCAGAAAAATCAAGTTTTCAGGACGGCGATTTTTCAGAAATTATTTTTACTTATTAGTGGACTATGTAGAAGCAATAAACAAAAAGAAAATCCCTGGTGAAAAGATAACTGTAATTTTCACAAATTTTTTTCTAATTTTTTTTTCAATTTTTTAATTTTTACGGGCAGAGAAATCAAGTTTTCCGGACGGCGATTTTCCTGAAATTATTTTTACTTATTAGTGGACTATGTTGCAGCAATAAACAAAAAGAAAATCCCTGGTCAAAGGTTAACTGTAATTTTCACAAATTTTTTTCTAATTTTTTTTTCAATTTTTTAATATTTACGGGCAGAGAAATCAGGTTTTCGGGACGGCTATTTTCCTGAAATTATTTTTACTTATTAGTGGACTATGTTGAAGCAATAAACAAAGAGAAAATCCTTGGTCAAAAGATAACTTTAATTTTCAGAAATTTTTTTCTAATTTTTTTTTCAATTTTTTAATTTTCACGGGCAGAAAATCAAGTTTTCCGGACGGCGATTTTCCTGAAATTATTTTTAATTATTAGTGGACTATGTTGCAGCAATAAACAAAAAGAAAATCTCTGGTTAAAGGTTAACTGTAATTTTCACAAATTTTTTCTAATTTTTTTTTCAATTGTTTAATTTTTACGGGCAGAAAAATCAAGTTTTCCGGACGGCGATTTTTTTGAAATTATTTTTACTTATTAGTGGAGTATGTGACAGCAATAAACAAAAAGAAAATCCCTGGTCAAAAGATAACTGTAATTTTCACATTTTTTTTTCTAATTTTTTCTCAATTTTTTAATTTTTACGGGCAGAAAAATCAAGTTTTCCGGATGACGATTTTTTTGAAATTATTTTTACTTATTAGTGGACTATGTTAAAGCAATAAACAAAAAGAAAATCTCTGGTCAAAGGTTAACTGTAATTTTCACAAATTTTTTCTAATTTTTTTTTCAATTTTTTAATTTTCACGGGCAGAAAAATCAAGTTTTCCGGACGGCGATTTTTCAGAAATTATTTTTACTTATTAGTGGACTATGTAGAAGCAATAAACAAAAAGAAAATCCCTGGTCAAAAGATAACTTTAATTTTCACAAATTTTTTTCTAATTTTTTTTTCAATTTTTTAATTTTTACGGGCAGAAAAATCAAGTTTTCCGGACGACGATTTTTTTGAAATTATTTTTACTTATTAGTGGAGTATGTGACAGCAATAAACAAAAAGAAAATCTCTGGTCAAAAGATAACTGTAATTTTCACATATTTTTTTCTAATTTTTTCTCAATTTTTTAATTTTTACGGGCAGAAAAATCAAGTTTTCCGGATGACGATTTTTTTGAAATTATTTTTACTTATTAGTAGACTATGTTGAAGCATTAAACAAAAAGAAAATCCTGGTCAAAGGTTAACTGTAATTTTCACAAATTTTTTCTAATTTTTTTTTCAATTTTTTAATTTTCACGGGCAGAAAAATCAAGTTTTCCGGACGGCGATTTTTCAGAAATTATTTTTACTTATTAGTGGACTATGTAGAAGCAATAAACAAAAAGAAAATCCCTGGTGAAAAGATAACTGTAATTTTCACAAATTTTTTTCTAATTTTTTTTTCAATTTTTTAATTTTTACGGGCAGAGAAATCAAGTTTTCCGGACGGCGATTTTCCTGAAATTATTTTTACTTATTAGTGGACTATGTTGCAGCAATAAACAAAAAGAAAATCCCTGGTCAAAGGTTAACTGTAATTTTCACATTTTTTTTTCTAATTTTTTCTCAATTTTTTAATTTTTACGGGCAGAAAAATCAAGTTTTCCGGATGACGATTTTTTTGAAATTATTTTTACTTATTAGTGGACTATGTTGAAGCAATAAACAAAGAGAAAATCCTTGGTCAAAAGATAACTTTAATTTTCAGAAATTTTTTTCTAATTTTTTTTTCAATTTTTTAATTTTCACGGGCAGAAAAATCAAGTTTTCCGGACGGCGATTTTCCTGAAATTATTTTTAATTATTAGTGGACTATGTTGCAGCAATAAACAAAAAGAAAATCTCTGGTCAAAGGTTAACTGTAATTTTCACAAATTTTTTCTAATTTTTTTTTCAATTTTTTACTTTTTACGGGCAGAAAAATCAAGTTTTCCGGACGGCGATTTTTCTGAAATTATTTTTACTTATTAGTGGACTATGTTAAAGCAATAAACAAAAAGAAAATCCCTGGTCAAAAGATAACTGTAATTTTCACATATTTTTTTCTAATTTTTTCTCAATTTTTTAATTTTTACGGGCAGAAAAATCAAGTTTTCCGGACGACGATTTTTTTGAAATTATTTTTACTTATTAGTGGAGTATGTGACAGCAATAAACAAAAAGAAAATCTCTGGTCAAAAGATAACTGTAATTTTCACATATTTTTTTCTAATTTTTTCTCAATTTTTTAATTTTTACGGGCAGAAAAATCAAGTTTTCCGGATGACGATTTTTTTGAAATTATTTTTACTTATTAGTAGACTATGTTGAAGCATTAAACAAAATGAAAATCTCTGGTCAAAGGTTAACTGTAATTTTCACAAATTTTTTCTAATTTTTTTTTCAATTTTTTAATTTTCACGGGCAGAAAAATCAAGTTTTCCGGACGGCGATTTTTCAGAAATTATTTTTACTTATTAGTGGACTATGTAGAAGCAATAAACAAAAAGAAAATCCCTGGTGAAAAGATAACTGTAATTTTCACAAATTTTTTTCTAATTTTTTTTTCAATTTTTTAATTTTTACGGGCAGAGAAATCAAGTTTTCCGGACGGCGATTTTCCTGAAATTATTTTTACTTATTAGTGGACTATGTTGCAGCAATAAACAAAAAGAAAATCCCTGGTCAAAGATAACTGTAATTTTCACATATTTTTTTCTAATTTTTTCTCAATTTTTTAATTTTTACGGGCAGAAAAATCAAGTTTTCCGGACGGCGATATTCCTGAAATTATTTTTACTTATTAGTGGACTATGTTGCAGCAATAAACAAAGAGAAAATCTCTGGTCAAAGGTTAACTGTAATTTTCACAAATTTTTTCTAATTTTTTTTTCAATTTTTTAATTTTTACGGGCAGAAAAATCAAGTTTTCCGGACGGCGATTTTTTTGAAATTATTTTTACTTATTAGTGGAGTATGTGACAGCAATAAACAAAAAGAAAATCCCTGGTCAAAAGATAACTGTAATTTTCACATTTTTTTTTCTAATTTTTTCTCAATTTTTTAATTTTTACGGGCAGAAAAATCAAGTTTTCCGGATGACGATTTTTTTGAAATTATTTTTACTTATTAGTGGACTATGTTAAAGCAATAAACAAAAAGAAAATCTCTGGTCAAAGGTTAACTGTAATTTTCACAAATTTTTTCTAATTTTTTTTTCAATTTTTTAATTTTCACGGGCAGAAAAATCAAGTTTTCCGGACGGCGATTTTTCAGAAATTATTTTTACTTATTAGTGGACTATGTAGAAGCAATAAACAAAAAGAAAATCCCTGGTCAAAAGATAACTTTAATTTTCACAAATTTTTTTCTAATTTTTTTTTCAATTTTTTAATTTTTACGGGCAGAAAAATCAAGTTTTCCGGACGACGATTTTTTTGAAATTATTTTTACTTATTAGTGGAGTATGTGACAGCAATAAACAAAAAGAAAATCTCTGGTCAAAAGATAACTGTAATTTTCACATATTTTTTTCTAATTTTTTCTCAATTTTTTAATTTTTACGGGCAGAAAAATCAAGTTTTCCGGATGACGATTTTTTTGAAATTATTTTTACTTATTAGTAGACTATGTTAAAGCATTAAACAAAAATAAAATCTCTGGTAAAAGGTTAACTGTAATTTTCACAAATTTTTTCTAATTTTTTTTTCAATTTTTTAATTTTCACGGGCAGAAAAATCAAGTTTTCCGGACGGCGATTTTTCAGAAATTATTTTTACTTATTAGTGGACTATGTAGAAGCAATAAACAAAAAGAAAATCCCTGGTGAAAAGATAACTGTAATTTTCACAAATTTTTTTCTAATTTTTTTTTCAATTTTTTAATTTTTACGGGCAGAGAAATCAAGTTTTCCGGACGGCGATTTTCCTGAAATTATTTTTACTTATTAGTGGACTATGTTGCAGCAATAAACAAAAAGAAAATCCCTGGTCAAAGGTTAACTGTAATTTTCACAAATTTTTTTCTAATTTTTTTTTCAATTTTTTAATATTTACGGGCAGAGAAATCAGGTTTTCGGGACGGCTATTTTTCTGAAATTATTTTTACTTATTAGTGGACTATGTTGAAGCAATAAACAAAGAGAAAATCCTTGGTCAAAAGATAACTTTAATTTTCAGAAATTTTTTTCTAATTTTTTTTTCAATTTTTTAATTTTCACGGGCAGAAAAATCAAGTTTTCCGGACGGCGATTTTCCTGAAATTATTTTTAATTATTAGTGGACTATGTTGCAGCAATAAACAAAAAGAAAATCTCTGGTCAAAGGTTAACTGTAATTTTCACAAATTTTTTCTAATTTTTTTTTCAATTTTTTACTTTTTACGGGCAGAAAAATCAAGTTTTCCGGACGGCGATTTTTCTGAAATTATTTTTACTTATTAGTGGACTATGTTAAAGCAATAAACAAAAAGAAAATCCCTGGTCAAAGGTTAACTGTAATTTTCACAAATTTTTTCTAATTTTTTTTTCAATTTTTTAATTTTCACGGGCAGAAAAATCAAGTTTTCCGGACGGCGATTTTCCTGAAATTATTTTTACTTATTAGTGGACTATATTGCAGCAATAAACAAAAAGAAAATCCCTGGTCAAAGGTTAACTGTAATTTTCACAAATTTTTTCTAATTTTTTTTTCAATTTTTTAATTTTCACGGGCAGAAAAATCAGGTTTTCGGGACGGCTATTTTCCTGAAATTATTTTTACTTATTAGTGGACTATGTGGAAGCAATAAACAAAAAGAAAATCCCTGGTCAAAAGATAACTGTAATTTTCACATATTTTTTTTCTAATTTTTTCTCAATTTTTTAATTTTTACGGGCAGAAAAATCAAGTTTTCCGGATGACGATTTTTTTGAAATTATTTTTACTTATTAGTGGACTATGTTGAAGCAATAAACAAAAAGAAAATCCCTGGTCAAAGGTTAACTGTAATTTTCACAAATTTTCTTCTAATTTTTTTTTCAATTTGTTAATTTTTACGGGCAAAAAAATCAAGTTTTCCGGGCCGCGATTTTTCTGAAATTATTTTTACTTATTGGTGGAGTATGTAGAAACAATAAACAAAAAGAAAATCGCTGGTCAAAGGATAACTACAATTTTAATAAATTTTTTTCTAATTTTTTTTCGATTTTTTTAATTTTAAGGGTTGAAAATGACAACTTTCCCCTATCGACATGGGGTTGAAAATTTTTTTGTATTCATTGGTCATCGAGTGAATGAATTTTATGCAATAAAATTCATGGTCTTGTTATTGGTTTATAAATAACAATTTTTTCCTATTTTAAAAATTTTTTTTTAAATTTAGGGGTTGATTTGACAACTTTCCCCTATCGATAATGGGATGAAACTTAATAGGTATTTATTGGGTACCTACTTGAGTAAGAAAATGCAAAAAAATTTATGGTCTGATGAAAAAAAATTTTCGATGCTGAGCATCGATGGCAACTTCAGGCACATATTTATATAAATAAAGTTAAATTATACATTATTATTTTTTTCTTGCACAGTGTCAAATAATTGTTTTCAAAGTTCAAGAGTTTCGTTTGTCTGAAAAATTTTTAGTGAAAAAAATGTTCATTAGGGTGTAATAAATATTTATGCCTAGTAGTTTTACACTAGGATTAACTGTTTAGTAAATATGTATTATCAAAAAACTATTTTTTGTCAAACGCGTGCGATTAAACACAAATGACCTTGAGACTTTAGCATTGCCAACTTAAGAGTTTAACGTATGTGTTGAGTTGGTAATGCTGGAGTTTCAAGGTTATTTGTGTTTAGTCGCGCGCGTTTGACAGAAAATAGTTTTTTGATAATACATATTTACTAAACAGTTAATCCTAGTGTAAAACTACTAAGCATAAATATTTATTACTACCTAATGAACATTTTTTTCACTAATAATTTTTCAGATAAACGAAACTCTTAAACTTTGAAAATAATAATTTGACACTGAACAAGATAAAAAATAATATATATAATTTAACTTATAAAATTGTCATAAAAAATATTTTAATAATAAATAATTTATAAATATTAATATTTAATATTGTTCAGTGCACACGGTAATAAAAAGAAAGTGAATATTGTATCAAGATTGACCGAGTCTTTAATCGAGCATGGGACGAACATTGGTGTCCCATGCTGAACAAATATTGAGTGACGCGCCGTATATACAGAATATACGGCGCTGGCATTGAAATAGTAGATTAGGCGAGGTGCCTTCCAGCCTTCTGTGGCCGAGCGGTTAAATGCGTGCGTTTAGGACTTCCGGGTATGCGTTAGGGGCGGGGTGCGTGAGTTCGATCCCACATGCGAGCGAATATTTTTCATTCTTTGTTTTAAGCGTTATATAAAATAATAAAATTGTGTGTTGTGTTGTGAATAAAAACTTGTGAACATGTTTGTAAATAGTGTTAAGAAGTCTGCTAAAAAATAGAGAAAAAAATGTATCGATTAACAGAAAAATTGTCTTTTTTTACTAAAATTATTTTTTTAATATTACTATTTCAAATGACATTTATTGTTAGTAATATATTATTTATATGAAAATAATATAATTATTATAATAGTAACTTATTTCCAAACAAACGCATATAACATGAATAAAAATATTATAAATAATATTCATTACTATTATAATAATAATAATAATAATAATAATAATAATAATAATAATAATAATAATAATAATAATAATTATTATTATTATTATAATTATTATTATTATTATTATTATTATTATTATTATTATTATTATTATTATTATTATTATTATTATTATTATTATTATTATTATTATTATTAATATTATTATTATATACAATTCATATTTTCATATTATATTGAATGAGCGCGAGAGACGCGTAAATTTGGGAACAGTGGAAGCAGCCTTGTTTTAGTCCTGCATTATAGGGTTCCGCAGCATTGATTGAACATTGAACGCCAATCTACAACAAAGACTGGAGCGTCAGTCTTAAATAAGTGTTACATTATAGCTAGAAGCAACCTTCGTTCCGCCGTCCCACCAAGGCTTGATCAATGTTGACCAAGCCTCAACGAAGGTTCCGTAAAGCCTGAATCCAGCGTCAGTTCTCGCCTGGGCCTTTTCAAAATTCGATTATTCCTAAAAATAATTGAATTCTTGGGAAGAAATTTCTTAATGTTTTTAAAAATAATTGAATTCCCAAAAGGAATGTTATTATTTATGAAAATAATTGAATTCTTGGGAGAAAATTTATTGAAATTTCCAAAAATAATGGAATTCCTGAAAATAATTTTATTATTTATAAAAATAATTGAATTCTTGGGAAGAAATTTATTGAAATTTCCAAAAATAATTGAATTCTTGACAAAAATTTTATTATTTATGAAAATAATTGAATTCTTGGGAAGAAGTTTATTAAAATTTATAAAAATAATTGAATTCCTGACAAAAATTTTATTATATTTATGAAAATAATTGAATTCTTGGAAAGAAATTTATTAATGTTTTTAAAAATATAAATTCCTAAGAAAAATTTTTTTACTTATGAAAATAATTGAATTTTTGGGAAGAAATTTATTGAAATTTCTAAAAATAATTGAATTCCTGATAAGAATTTTTTTACTTACAAAAATAATTGAATTCTTGGGAAGAAATTTATTGAAATTTCCAAAAATAATTGAATTCTTGACAAAAATTTTATTATTTATGAAAATAATTGAATTCTTGGAAAGAAATTTATTAATGTTTTTAAAAATATATAAATTCCTAAGAAAAATTTTTTTACTTATGAAAATAATTGAATTCTTGGGAAGAAATTTATTGAAATTTCTAAAAATAATTGAATTCCTGATAAGAATTTTTTTACTTACAAAAATGATTGAAAGAATTCTTGGGAAGAAATTTATTGAAATTTCTAAAAATAATTGAATTCCTAACAAGAATTTTATTATTTATGAAAATAATTGAATTCTTGGGAAGAAATTGATTAAAATAGTTGAATTCCTGACAAGAATTTTATTATTTATGAATTTTTAAGAAGAAGTTTATTAAAAATTTTTTGAAATAATTGAATTCTTGTAAAGATTTATCTTTATTTGTGAAAATAACTGAATTTTTTAGAAGAATTTTATTATTTTTCAAAATTATTGAATTCTTGTGAAGAAAATAATATATTAAAATTTCTAAAATTAATTGAATTTTTATGAAGAATTTAATTAAATTTTTTTTCAATAATTGTATTCTTTATTTTTTGTGACAAGTTTTTAATATTTGTAAGAAAAAATTAATTTCTCATAAAGAATTGTATCAACAAATTTTTAAATAATTAAATTCTTTCGACAAATTTTAATAAAAATTTTTAAGAATAATTACATTTTTTGAGAAATTTAATTAGAATTGTATTAAAAATAATTGAAATTCTGCAATGAGTTTTATTATTTATGAAAATAATTGAAAACCTATACAGAATTTTATTATATTTATGAAAATAATTGAATTTCTGGTAAAAAAATGTTATTCTTCATGAAAATAATTGCATTATTGCGAAAAAATTTATAAAAAAAAATTTGTAAATAATAGAATTCCTGTGAAATTTTTATTATTTTTTTTTTTTTTTTATTGTTTATACTCCTGCCCTATTGGAAAACAATAATTTTCCAGGATTCCGATCAAAATTCCCTGCCATTTCAAGGTTTTTTAGGTTTCCAGGTTGGGTATAGCAACCCTGAATATATTCCCACCATATGTTGTGCTATTCCATCCGCAACGTTTTTTCTAAATAAATATGTTTTATTAGCGCAAAAACCAGTTATTTACGTAATTCAGTTTCATCTTCCTCAGCAGAGATTGAAAATCCGATTAAAACATTCTTCGCAACAGGAAGCGTGTAATCTCGAAAGACTTACAAGAATAAACGGGGCTTATAAACCTACATGGTAAATCCATATCGATGGAGAGATATCAAAAGCAGAAAAATATTTTCAAAAAAGAAAAAAAAAATAAGAAAAAGCAGTAATCTTTGAATCGAAGGAAAATAGCTCTAAATCATGAATAAGGATGAAAGTTTTTCAAGTGGCGCATATATATTTACTAACGACAAGAAATCAGGTAGACAGACACTTTGCTTGAAGGCTGCTCTTGAAACTCCGTCGTTATGGGATGAAAGGGGAGCACAGGTTGATGGGTGGGACGGAAACGGGAGGTGAAGAATACACAACTGAGGGACCTGGAACCACCCATAGGGTGGCGAAAACGTGTTAAGCATAGTATGCACGTGCGAGCTTCAACTAATATAACCAGTTTTCTATATAGCGGATGAGAGTCAGGTGAAGGAGAATGAGAGAAGGAAAGGGAGAGAAAAGCCGTAAAAGATGGCGAGGCAACAACGTCATGTCGATAAAAAAAAAAAAAAAAAAAAAAGATAACGACCACGAATAATCCTTTATTTCATAACCGTACTTCGTTACTTCTTTATCACTTTATTTTGCCACACAACTTTTTTTTTCTCCTCCTCCTTCTATTCTCTCTTGTTTTTAAAAGCAAATAAAATCCATTATCAATGTCATCTTCCTTGCCATAGATTTATTACTTGAATATTATTTCGCATAGCTTATTTATTAGTTGTAATTTTATTTTAAATTGACTTTAGAGTCTTTAGACGATGTTCAGCCAAAAGTATGTTCCTCTTTTGTATAGTTCATATTCCAGCAGTAGAACTCAAAACAAAATTGAATTTTTAAAAATAGTTTCTAACTGTTACAGGGTTGCCAAAAACATTTAATTTTGTTTTTTCCTGACTTCTCCCTGATATCCAGACAAAATTTTGACTTTTTTCATGATCCTAAAGTTCTGAACGTTCAAATGAACAAAATTTATTTTTTTTTCTTCAAATTAAATTTTTATAACAATATTTTGTGTATGAATAAAATTAATTATAAAGTTA
The DNA here is from genome assembly GCF_015476425.1 of Leptopilina heterotoma. NCBI lineage: Eukaryota > Metazoa > Arthropoda > Insecta > Hymenoptera > Figitidae > Leptopilina > Leptopilina heterotoma. The sequence continues at coordinate 196,935 of NW_025111079.1, read as the reverse complement.
AATAAAATTATTGTCAGCACGGAGAAAAATATAAAGTAACTTTTACTACTTTTATAGTAAAAAATTTCCGGTAAAGCATTTCTGGTAATTTTTACTACTTTTGGAGTAAATTTTGCTACGTTCGAAGTAAATTTTACTAATTTTTACAAATATTTACTTTGTACGTAGCAAAATTTACTCCAAAAGTAGTAAAAATTACCAAAAATGCTTTACCGGAAATTTTTTACTATAAAAGTAGTAAAAGTTGCTTTATATTTTTCTCCGTGAGGATTTCAATTATTTTTTTAAATTTTAATAAAATTCGTTGCAAAAATTCAATTATTTCTTAAATTTTCATAAAATTCGTTTATACGGAATAAAACTTTTTTAAGGAATTCAATTATTTTTTTTTTTTTTTTTTTTTTTATTTGCAAAGAGATAGCCCACGGTATAAAACCATTAAAGGGCACTACATAATAATACAAAATTGATAGAAGTACAGCGTAGAAATAAGTATAATTAAGTATAAGTATAATTTTTAAAATTTTAATAAAATTCGTGGCAAAATTCAATTATTTTTATATAATACGGAAGAAAATTCTTTTAAGGAATTTAATAATTTTTCAAATTTTAATAAAATTCGTTGCAAAATTCAATTATTTTTATACGTAATAAAATTCTTTTAAGGAATTCAATTATTTGTTTAAAATTTTAATAACTTTCGTTGCAAGAATTCAATTACTATTTTCATAAATAAATGAATTCATCGCAGTATTTCAATTATTTTTTATTTTAAATAAATTCTTCGAGAAATGCAACTATTCTTAAAATTTTTTTTTAAATTCTTCCACGGGATTCAATTATTTAAAAAAAAATGTTGATATAAACTATTTATTAGAATTAAATAATTGTTTTCAAGACATTTTTAATGAAATGTCTTGAAAGAATTCAATTATCTTGAATAAATTTTTAATTAAATTTCTTGAATGAATTCAATTATTTTCAAAAATATTAATTCATTTTTTTCTAATATAATATACACTGTTAAAAATGTTCTGAATATTTCGATAAAATTCAGACATCCATATTTAATTGAAGAATTTACGAATAATTGAAATTTGTAAAATTGAATATTGTTAACAAAATGGATTTGAAAATTGTCAGAGAACTTTTTCGAAAATTATTTTAAATAATTGATTTAAAGAAGAATTTTAGTTAAGAATTGTTGAAAATAATAATTGAATTGAAATGATGAAAGAAGAAGTACAATATTTTTATAAAATGAAAAGCACAGTAAGATTGATAAATAGAAAAATTTATATTTTAAAATTTATATCAATTTAAACGAATGCTTCTTATTTCCACTTTGAAAGAAAAATATACTTTGAAAATACCACACTTGAACTAATGAAGTGAACCAAATTTGTAGATTTTTATTGTTTCCTTTCCCCTGTTGTGGGAAAAGAAAAAAAATTTTCCCCGCCTCTAGAGAGATTTGTCTCCCTTTTTGGATTCATTTTCCACTGGAAAAAAGGAGGAGGTACTGTCATTTTGACATATCACAGTAATTCGGAAGGTTTTTTTTTCTTCTTATTTTTGTCATTATGTGCGGACTGTCGTTGGTCTTGAAAATAAAAAGAAAAAAACGAATGCAATAAGCGGTCAGGGACAACCAGTTTTTTTCGTGTGTATATGGAGAGTCAGCACTTTTATTTTATACTTCAAAATTCGACTTTCAATCAATATTCCCTTTTTTTCTCCGAAACTTATAAAATAGAGGAATTTTTTTGGGGAAATTTTATAAAAGTCGAATTATATAAGAAGTTAAGTTTTATAGGAATAATTTATTGAATAATTGAAAATTGTTTAAAATTGCATTCTTATAAAGAGCTTTATCAAAATCTTTTAATAAAATAATTGAATTGTTTAAAAAAAATGTCATTAAAATTTTTGAAGATAATTGATTTCTTTCAATAAATTTAATTAAAAATTTATTGAACATAATTATTAAATTCTAATCAATAAATTACATCAACATTTATTTAAACAATTGAATCCTATGGAAGAATTTTAATAAAATTCGAGAAATTAATTTAAAATTGAAAATAATTGAAATACTGAGATGAATAATTTAATTATTTATAAAAATAATAATTGACTTCTTGCAATAAATGTTACTAAAATTTTTAACAAATAATTGAATTCCTTAATAGAATTTTATTATGTATAAAAATAATTGAATTTGAAAACAAATTTTATTAAAAACAAAATAATTGAATTCTTGACAAGAATTTTATCATTTATAAAAATAATTGAATTCTTGCGAAGTACTTTATTATTTATAAAAGTAATTGAATTCTTGTGAAGAATTTTGAAAAACTGATTAAATAATTGAATTACTTAAAAAAAATGTTATTTATAAAAATAATTGAATTAATGCGAAGGAATTTATAAAAAATTTGTGAATAATTGAATTAATGAGAAATTGTTATTACTTATGAAAATAATTAAATGTTTGCGTACAATTTTTTGGGAATTTGAAATTGATTTGAAAATAATAATTGAACTTTGGGGAAGAATTTTGTTATTTATAAAGATAATTGGGATTTTGACGATATTTTTTTTTTTAATTTGATACTTGAAAAATCATTGAATTTTATGAGAAAAATTTTAACACTCTTGAAAATAATTGAATTTCTGTAATTATTTGTAATTTTTCAAAAATTGAATTTTTTTTAGTGTTTGCAACAAAAATTTGAATTACAAATTTTTAAATTCTATTATTTTTAAAATTGCTAATTTTATCCTAAAAAGTTAGTAGCTCGAATTGTTGCTAGTATATATAAAAGTTTCAAGTTTCTTCTATATATGAAAACTTGTTATATATGAAACATCAACTTTCTTTTTTTTTCTTTTAGCGAATAGCGATTTGCGTTTCAATTTGTAGCCTCTTCGATTTCCATTTCATTTGCAGTCAACACGTGCATCGATCGAGTTACGTTTCACATTCGCCGCGTAGCGTCGCGTCAGATTCACGAATTGTGGGTGTGTGTGTATGTGGGGGGGGAGGATATTCAATGTGTGCACATACATTGAGAAACTGTATAGATTGGCCATCATCCGTTAGATGAGGATCTGTTAGTTCCCACGTTGATATTTGTGCGCATACAACAAGTATCTAAATTCTAAATGATTCTGAATTCTCCAGATTAATTTTCATTTAATAATAATTTTACGCTAACGGAAAATTAAATTAGAAATTGATTCTAATTTGGAGCTTTTTTTGCTCTTTTGTAAACAAATTTTTTTTAAATTGACAATGTAGTTTGAATTCTACAACGTTTTGTGATTTTTTGCAACTATACAGTCACTAATTATATTTATTTTTATTTATATTTACAATTGTTGATTTACATTTCTTTATATTTATCTCTATTTTTAGATTTTAATTTTTATTTATTTAAATTTTGTTCATTTATATTTATTTACTAATTTATATTTACTTTTATTTACTAATTTTTGTTTTATTTAAATTTCGTATATTTATACTTATTTACTAATTTATTATTTACTTTTATTTACTAATTTTTGTTTACTTATTTACACTTGTTATTTTTTAACTATTCGTAATAATTCATTTACTTAATATAATATTATAAATTATAAATATTTTGAATATTAAACGTAAATAAAAATACCCGACACGTTGACGGGAATCGAACTCGACACCCTCCACACCCTAGACTTGTACGCTAGACGTTAAGCTACGCCACATTAGACTTTAAAAACAAAATTACTTTTATAAACTTCAATTGCGAGACATTAAAATTTAACAATTTTGACTATAACAATTATTATTAGTACACTTTACAACTAAATCCATAAATAAAATCAAAGGGATTCAATTATTTTCATAAAATTTTTTGCAAACATTCAATTATTTTCATAAATAATAAAATCTTCACAGAAATTCAATTATTTATTCAGTTTTTTAAAATTCTTTGCAAGAATTCAATTATTTAAAAAAAACATTAATAAAGCTCTTCGCAAGAATTCAATTATTTTTATAAATGATAAAATTCTTGTCAAGAATTCAATTATATTGTAAATTTTAATAAAATTTGTTGCCAAATTCAATTATTTTTATACCTAATAAAATTCTATTAAGGAATTCAATTATTTGTTAAAAATTCTAATAACATTTGTTGCAAGAAGTCAATTATTATTTTTATAAATAATTAAATTATTCATCTCAGTATTTCAATTTTAAATTAATTTCTCGAATTTTATTAAAATTCTTTTATAGGATTCAATTGTTTAAATAAATGTTAATATAATTTATTAAATAGAATTTAATAATTATCTTCAATAAATTTTTCATTAAATTTATTGAAAAAAATGAATTATCTTCAAAAATTTTAATGGTATTTTTTTAAACAATTCAATTATTTTATTAAAAGATTTTGATAAAGCTCTTTATGAGAATTCAATTTTAAACAACTTTCAATTATTCAATAAATTTATTATTTTTGTTATTAAATAATTGAATTTCGGTTAAAATTGCAGATAATAATTGAATATTAGTAGCGTTATTCACAGGAATTCAATTATTTAAAAAAAATTTCATAAATTTCTTGACAAGACTTCAATTATTTTTATAAGTAATAAAGTTCTTGGCAAGAATTCAATTATTTTTATAAATAATCAAATTCTTCTCAGAAATTCAATTATTTTAAAAAATTTACTAAAATTAGTTGAACGAATTCAATTATTTTTATAAATAATGAACTTCATCGCAGGATTTCAATTATTTTTAATGCAATTTTAAATAAATTCCTTGAAAAATGCAATTATTCTAAAAATTTTAATAAAATTCTTCGATAGAATTCAGGTATTTAAAAAAATGTTGATAACATTTGTTTGTTAGAGTTTAATAATTATTTTCAATAAATTTTTAATTAAATTTCTTGAAAGAATTGAATTATTTACAAAAATTTTAATGAAATTCTTCGTAAAAAAATTCTGTTATTTTAAAAAAATTTTGATAAAGCTCTTTAGAAGAATTGAACCTTAAGAAATATTCAATTATTTTATAAATAATTTTTGTATTTAAATAATTGAATTGCAGTAGAATTTCCTAAAAAGAATTGATTAAAAATTGAATTTTAGTTTAAATTTTAGATATTATAATTGAATATTAAAAGCGTTATAGTCTAAATTTTTAGAAATAATTAACTTTCAAAAGATTTTTTGAATTGAAATTTTCGAAAATTTTAATTGTTGTAAAAATATTAAATTTAATAATATACCTATTTAATATTAAATTTTATTGTATTTGATTTAAAAAATATTAAATTTAATAGTATTTATTATTTAAATAATAATATTAAAATTTTTATTTGGAACTAAAATTATTAATTTTTTGAATAATTTTATTTAGAAATTAATACAAAAAAAATGATTTAATTTTTGGAAAAATTACAGTTAGGATTTTTTTAGAAATAGTTTAAATTCAAAAAAGCTTTTAATTGAATCACTTAAAATATTTTAATTCCTTTGAAAAAATAAATAGGTATTTCAATATTTTTATTTTAAAAAAATGATTCAATTTTTGAGTGTAATTTATTTTAAAAAATATTTTTAAAAAGTCGTCAAGTTTAATTTTTTGGTAACTACTTTTTTTTACTACTTTTTTCAGTCTTAGCTACTTTTTGTTACCTACTTTTTTAAAATTATTCATCGACTACAAAGCCTGTTATTTATTTTTATTATCATTATGCTTTAGAAGAACTTTTTTCTAAAAAAAAAATGAGAGAAAAACATTAATAGTGATATTATTATTTATTTTTATTATTATTATTATTATTATTATTATAATAAGAAAAAAATTCTTTTTTTCTGATTAAGAAAAAGAGAGAGAAAAAGAGTAAAAGTGAAAGAGTGAGAGAAGATGTGAGAGAGAGGTAGGGGAGAGGGGAGAGGGAGACAAGAAGGAAAAGAGAGTGGTCAGCAGAATGGAGGGTTTAATAGGAATTCCGAGCATAGTGTCGAGATAGTTTCAATCGGACAAATTGATGCAATCCATTTTCTCCTCGTCGTTGTCAAGCGGCAACGATTTCAAATCAACGATCGCTAATTACAATTTCATTTTCTCTCCTCTCATGCCCAAATGGCTGGCGGGCATTTCATTGATATGACTTCCGAGAAAAGCTTCCTTTTGCCGCATGCCACGTTAACCCCTCGTTGAACGCATTGTTGCCAGGCTTTTGTTTTACTTTATAAAACATGTTTTGTCAATACTATAATGTATACGCAGTAGGAAGAAAAAAAAATTATTCCTCCTACTGCGAAGAAAGAGAATTTTCCACTGCTTTGCATTTCAATTAGTTGAATAAAATAATAAATTAAATAATAAATAAAATAATAAATACTATAGGGGAACATAGTCTAGGTCGGCCACCTTTTTGACTTTTGTTTATAACTTTTTTTTAAAAATGAATTTGGACAATTAAAGTATATGGTTGGAAAGTCCTGTTTAATAGGAACATTTTTTCTGTACAAAGTAAATTGACAGGTTTAAAAATGAAAAAGTTATAAAGATTTAAAAAAAAAAAAATTTGTAGTCCAGGTTGGCCATTACAGTCAAGGTCGGCCATGTTTAAAATTCAAAGGGCATTAATCGTTAAAAAATAAAATAACATGTTTGGAGTTACGGAAAATTGATTCTTTATTGTTTACAGTTTGTAACTTAATGAAATAACAAAATAATAACAATAAACAATATAAAAAAATAAATATAAATAAAAAAAAGTTTTGCACTAAAATATTAATAAAATTAAATAAAAATATTAATAAGATGATCAATTATATTATGAGTTATACAGAATTGCAGTTTTTGCAAATGAAGTAGCTCGTCCTCAACTTTGCGCATTTTAAACACATAGTGGCCGACCTTGACAGTAAGTAACATTACCGAATTGTTGTAAACAAAAAGAAATACGTTTCGGGATTCGATTTTTTACTTTGTTTTCCTTTCAACCATGAGTCCCACAAATTTTCTGCATACTTGCCTTGACGATTCAATTTGTTTTTTATCTTTTATTAATGGTTTTTCACATTATGCACAAAACTTTTTTTGAGCTTTTTTTGTACCGACGTCACAGAAAACACAATTTTCGATTTTCCGAAAATGTAATTGAACAAAAAGTTAGGTTTCACTAAGACAAGCTTCGACAAAAATGCGCGTAGGTGGCGCTAGTGAACTTGACAAAAAAACGCGAGTGGCCTACCTAGACAGTAGGCCAACCTTGACTACATTCCCCTAATAAATAAAATAGTAAATATAATAATAAATTAAATAATGAATAAAATAAGAAATAAAATTATGAATAAAATAATAAATAAAACAATAAGTAAAATAATAAATAAAACAATAACTAAAATAATAAATAAAATAGTGAATATAATTATTCTCCTTACTACTGTTTTTGATAATTAATTTATTCTTTTCCCCCTAATTAGTATCTCACTCAGTTAGGTGGATAAATATTAAAATAATAATTACTTGAAAAAATTAATACGAATGGAAAAATATTTAATTAATAATTACTTGAAAAAATTAATACAAATTTAGCGAGAGTTGTACGCAAATTTTTTTTTAGAATAGAATTTTTAATGGATTTTTTTTAATGCTCATTTGGTTGAGAATGAAATAGTAATCGAAATAATAAAAAAAGCGTTTACGATAAAAGTTTATTTAATGAGATTAAGTTATATTTATGTTCTAATAAGCTTTTTATTTAATGATTATTTATTTTATTACTTTTAAACTATATATGCTAAATTCGCTCACGCGTATAATTGAATATTGTAGAGACCGATAAACAATTTTATTGCATAGGTCATACAGTAAAACGGTATCTATACCATAAAATAAGTAATATTTTCTGAAATTGTAAAATATTAGTTTGAAATTATTACAAAATTGAAGAGGAGTTTATTATTCCTAATTTTCATTTCACGAAATTTTAATGATAATTTTAAATATTCCTGAAATTAATGCTCTCTCTAAATATCTGAAACAGTGCAATTGGAAACTAAACTGCAGGCCTCGGATATTAAGACTTTTTTTTTACTTTTTTCGACTATTTTCAAAGAATGCAACTTTTTTCGACTTATTTTCAAAAATTGCGAATTTTTCGACTTTTCTTCCAAGTTTTGTCACAAAAACCACATTTTTAGTATAAAAAATATATGCAATTTATTTCGATTTTTATAGTGTAAAAAGTAGACAAATCTTTCAAAAATTATTTTTGAATGATTTTTTTTAATTAAATTTTTGAAATATACAATTAAAAAATTTTTCAATAATATTGAAATTTTGTCGAATTTAACTGAAAATAATTGATTTTTTCAAGTATTTTATTTACAATTTTTGAAAATCAACTTCTGAAGAGTTTTAATTGCAAATTTTGAAAATAATTGAACTCTCGAAAATTTTAATAAAAAATCTCAAAGTGTAAATTTATAAATTTGAAAATTAATGAAAATTAGCTTCTAAAAATTATATTAAAATATTTTTGAAAAAAGTAATACTTACAGAATTTTTAATATCTACTATTTTAATAAAATTTTCCAAACGAATTCAATTATATTCATAAATAATAAAATGCTTTTTAGGAATTCAATTATTTTCAACAAAAATTTTATAAAATGCAACAAAGACATTCAATTATTCTCAAAAATTTTAATAGAATTCTTTTTAATATTTAATTATTTTAAAAAACTTTTCGCAATTAAATGTTTTTTAATATCTACTATTTTCATAAAATTTCCAAACAGTATTTAATTATTTAAAAAAGTTTTTGTAAAAATCTTCGTAAGAATTCAATTCTTTTCATGAATAATTAAAATTTCTCGGGAATTCAATAATTTAAATTGGAATTTGCATATAAAATTAGTCGAAAGAAATGAATTATTAATTTTTTTTATAAAATTCTTCGTGTGCGAAGTCTGAAATTATAATTAATAATTATAATTAAATAAATTGTTTTTTCTTCTGTTGCAGGTAAATTTCGTTTTGAATTTCAACAATTGGATTTTTTGTAAGTTTTAAACCATTTCTTTACTTTTTTTCTAAATAATAAAAAATAGTGAATATAAATAAAATTATAGGGGTAAAAAATTTTTTTTTCTGAATATTTGAGAAGGTAAATGATAAAATAAAAGTAATAAAAGGCAAAGGTGAAAGTGTTTCCTCGAAAAAATAAATTATTTAAAAAAATATTTTTTTAAAAATTCTTTCGAAGAATTCGATTATTTACAAAAATATTAGAATTTTTCACAGGAATTCAATTATTTTAAAATATTTTAATAAAATTGTTCGAAAGAAATCAATTATTATGAATACAATTTTAATAAAAAATTTTTGAAATAATTCATTTATTCTTTTAGATTTTAATAAAATTCTTTACAAAAATTCAGTTATTTACACAATTAATTCTTTGAAATAATTCAATTATTTAAGATAAATAACAAAATTATTCCCGAAAATTCAATCATTTTAAAGCATTTTAATAAAATTCTTTGCAAAATTCAATTGTTTTCATAAATAATAAAATTAATCGCAGAATTTCAATTAGTTCAATTAGTTCTTAAAAATTTTATTAAAATTCGTTGAAAGAATTCAATTATTTAAAATAGAAATTTCTATAAAATTATAAGCAAAAATTCAATTATTTTCGTAAATAATACTCAAAAATTTCACAAGAATTGAATTACTTAAATTTTTTTTATAATTTTCTTTGTAGTAATTTAATTATTTTCATAAGTAATAAATTTTTTTACAGGGATTCAATTATTTTCATAAATAATTGTATTTTGAAAAGGTTTAGAATTTAAATCATTGAAAATTTGAACGAAAAATTTAATAATATTTAATTATTTTTAATTCTTTTTAATTATTATAAAACAATAATTGAATTCTCATAAAGATTTTTATTATTTATGAAAATAATTAAATTATGCTTTTATACTTGTCTGAAATAAATTTTATTTGGTTCGAAAAAAAAATTTATTTGGTAAAAGTAAAAATATGATTCGTGTGAAATAAAATTTTTATTCAATACAAATACTTTAGTATATAGACACTGAGACAAATATACTTTTATTTAAGTCAAATAAATTATATTTGGTTGAAATAAAATATTTTCCCCTGTGAGTGTAAAAGCTGAACAAGAAAGGTAAATTGCAGTTATTGAAGTTTATGCTCTATACGGTATTAACTAAAATGGATTCATGTATCTCGTATCCGCAACACAATGCGCAATCGTGGCGCATAATGCTGAACTGACAGAAAACTATTTTTCTTTACGAAAAAAAAAAAAAAAAAAAAAAAAAAAAAATTCGTTCAGTTTCTGTAACAGCAAACCATATACAGAGAAAAGAGAAGTTGGCCATGCCGACATCGTTTCATTCCGTGAAACTGGAACACTTTACGGCTCTTATTTACGATCTGGGTTACAGGAAAGGCTTCCCAAGCAAGTGTTGCTTTTTTAAAAACGAAAAAAAACACATATATATCGAACAACCATACATTTTCCTCCTAACAAAATTCCGAGTATTTCATTCTTCAATTTGTAGTAAAACCAAAAAAAAAAACTCTAGTACAGTTTTTACAACATATTTCGGGCCTGAAGACAAAGATCTTCATCAATTCGTAAAAAAAAAATTTTTTTTTATTAATTTCTAAAAATTTCAAATAATAATTTTTTACTTTGAGCTTCGACGCTAACTGCAGGAAAATAAATAAATTAAATTAACAAATTCCCTTCAACTTTTCGAAACTTGAATAATTTTGCTAAATAAATATTAAATTAATATTAAATAATTATTATTTGTTTTTCCATTGGGAAATAAAATTAGAAAAATTTCCAATTAAAACCTTCTGAAATTTGCAGAAATTCAATTATGTTCTAAAATTTTTAAAAAATCTTGTAATATTTTCAATTATCTTTAAAAATAATAAAATTCTTGTCCAAAATTCAATTATTTTAAAAACTAAATTTTTCACAGGAATTCAGGAACTCAATTATTTTCGTAAATAATAAAACTAATTGCTGAATTTCAATTATTTTTAATACAATTTTAATCGAATTTTTCGAAAAATGTATTTATTTATTAAAATTTTATTAAAATTCGTTGAAAGAATTCAATTATTGAAAATAAATTTTAATAAAATTTTACACAAAAATTCAATTATTTTCGGAAATAATAAAAATTTCACAGGAATTCAATTACATAATTTTTTTTTCTAATTTTCTTGGGAAATAATTAAATTTTTTTGCAAGGAATAATTGAATTTTGAAAAGGTTTTAAATTAAATTCTTTGAAAATTTAAATGAAAAATTTGATAATAATATTGTTGTGTGTTGTTGAATTTCAAAAAGGGTTTTAATTTGAATTTGTTGAAAATCTTATTTCCTAGGAAAAAACAATAATTATTTAAATATTTATTTAAAAATGAAGATATTTATGTTTTTGAATAGTTTTAAAATTTTTCTCTCGAACTAAATAAAATTTATTTGACTTAAATATTAATTAGCAAAAAAAAAAAATTCTATCTAGATTCTAAAATAAAAAATAAAAAATAAATATTTTTTTTTCTCTCTTTTGTTTTATTTTCGCTTGGGAAGTGTTTTCTTTTTTATATTTTTTATTTTCTTCTTTTTATTTTTTTTAAGTATATAATCAAAAAGAAATGTTCTCTCTCTACAGACAGAATGTATGACTCTCACGAGAGGGAATTTTTTTGCATTTTTATTCTAGCAGGTAGATTGTTGCGTGCTAAGGGAAATGCATCGGATGGTCCAATGGATTTTCTTGTGCCGAAGAACCGTGCTCCAGTTCTTGTTCTTGAATAAACTATTAATATCTCGGCCCATCGTGCAAATCAGGCTGGACATAAAGTAACGTCAGGAATAACGGACTCTCCCGTTTTCTCCATTTATTTTCCCCATTTTTTCTTTTTTTTTCACTTTTTTCTTTTTTGCTCCTATATACCTATAGTGAAAATAATTTTCATTATTTATATACTTTTTGTGTAGAGAACTTTCAAAATAAATTTGTAATTTGATTGCTTAATAAAAATATCGCTAGTAAAAAAAAAAACTTTTAAAGAAAAATAATTTTTATCACAAGTGTATATTTTTATTTTTTTAATTAAGCTGAATTTTTAATTTCATTTTAATTTAATTTAATTTAAATTTAAATTAATTTAATTAACAATTTTTTTAAATTGTATATTTTTGATGGAATAATTATTCTGATCGAATAATTTTTATTCTATTCGAACAATTGTTATTCTTTTAATTTTTATAGGGAAACATAGTCAGGGTTGGACCACCTTTCAAACTTTGTTTATAATTTCTTTAAAAAAAAAAAGTAATTTTGTTGAAAGGATCTATAAATAAGAAACTTTTCCTTTTTTTAAAAAATAATTTTTTTTCATATTTTTTTTTATCAGTATACAATATAACATTTGTAATGATAATATCTCAAGTGACAGAGCATAGCGATAAAATGAAAAGAAAGAATTCTTGATTTAAAAGTGGACGAAATTAAATTAAATTGTTTCGTAAGATTAGACTTTTAAAAAATTAAGATCTTGTAAACAATTCTGCATTCCGGTAATATGATTCCTCTTTCTCTCTCTTTTTTTTCTTTATTTCTTGTTCTCACGTAGAGTCGACAAGTCTAGCTCGGAAAGTAGAACTAAATGCTCGTAAAGTGTAAATTCAGTGAACAGATGAGAAAAAGAAAAATTAGTTACTGTAAACAGTTTCAATTTATCAGCAAGTTTAGTTCATTAAATTACAATTTTATAAGTTAAACCCACTTTTTCCATTCTTCGCCCCTCATTCTTAGATTGCAAAATTCCATTTGCGAGCTTTTAATATAATTAAACGAATCATTACGGAAAATGACAAAATATTTCAATTCATAATAATTAATAATTACTTGTTAATAATAATAATTAATATCTACTTAATAATAATTCATAATTACTTGTTAATAATAATAATTAATTACTACTAAATAATAATTAATAATTACTTGTGAATAATAATAATTAATAACTACTTAATAATAATTCGTAATTACTTGTTAATAATAATAATTAGTAACTACTTAATAATAATTAATAATTACTTGTTCATAATAATAATAATTACTAATTACTTAATAATAATTAATAATTACTTGATAATAATAAATGGCTATTTCATAATAATAAAAATCTACTTTTTAATAATTAATAATTACTTGATAATAATTAACAGGGTTGCCACAGGTCAGGGAGATCAGGGAATTCAGTGAAAAGTCAGGAATTTTTATTAAAAGTACTGGAAAAAATTAAATTTTTGAAATTCATAAGAAAATTCTGAATTTTTAGTGTCTTTTTTGTTTGCCTCATAAACTATCAAACTACTACGAATTCTAATACAAAACCTTCAAAATTTTTTTCTATTTCTGACCTGAATTAATTTTTTAATATTATTTAATTATTTCAAAAGTTTTAATGCAATTACTATCTTGATAAATAACAAGATTCTTCACAAAGATTCAATTATTTTTAGGAATTTTAAAAAAATTCTTTGGAAAATTCAATTATTTTTATAAATAACAACATTTGTCACAAGAATTTAATTATTTTCAAAAGTAATAAAATTCTTCGAAGAAATTTAATTATTTTGAAACATTTTAACGAATATTTCATTAAGAATTCAATTATCTTTATAAGTAGCAAAACATTTCGCCAAAAATTCAATTATATTAAAAAAATTTAAATAAAATTCTTTGCAAAAATTTTAATAATTTTTGAAAATTTTCGCATTTGAATCATTTTCATTATTCACTATTTTCATAAAATTTATCAAAAAATTTTATTATTGAAACAAATTTTTGATAAAATTCTACGAAAACATTCAATTATTTTCATAAATAATAAAATTTCATTTATAGGAATTCAATTATTTTCACGACAGAATTTTAAATATTTTTAACACAATTTTAAATAAATTCCTCGAAAAATGCAATTATTCTTAAAATTTTTATTAAAACTTGACGAAAGAATTCAAATTTAAGAAACATTCAATTATTCAATAAAATAATAAAGTTCGTTGCAATGATTCAATTATTTTCATAAATAACTTTTAATTCGTTTCAGGAAATCAATTATTTTCAAAAAATTTTTAAGTAATTCTGCAAAAAAATTCAATTATCTTGTTAAACAAGAAAATTCTTTCCATAAAATCAATTATTTAAAGGAATTTTAATAAAATTCTTTTGCAAAATTCAATTATTTTCATAAATATCAAAATTTTTGCAAGAATTCAATTTTTTTGAAAAGTAATAAAATACTTTGCAGAAATTAAATTCTTTTCAAAATTTTTTTAAAATTCTCGTTAATAATTAAATTATCTTTATAAATAGGTAGCGCAATTCTTCTCAAGAATTAAATTATTGGCAAAAATTTTAATAAACTTCTTGTCAAAATTTCAATTATTTAAACAAAATTGAATAAAATTCATCGCATGAATTCAATTATTTTCATAAATTATTATGTAAATTCTTCTTAGAAGTTCAATTATTCTAAAAAATTTTTTATAAAATTCTTCAAAAAGTTTTCAATTATTTTCAAAAATTGTTATAAAATTCAATTATTGAATAAATTATTTATTTTTGTATTTAAATAATTAAATTCTCGTAGAATTTTCTAATAAAAATAATTGATTTAAAAATGAATTTCGGTTAAAATTAAAAATATTAGATAATAATTGAATATTAAAAACATTCTAGAAATAATTTAATTTTGAAAAGGTTTCAAATTCAAATATTTAGAAATTTAAATTTTTCTTTCTTTTAAATAATAATTGATTTATAGAAAAATTTTAGTTAAAAATTCTAGAAAATAATAATTGAATTTAAATGATGAATATAATTTCAAAAAAGTTAGGAGTAACAATATTCTTATATAAAATAATAATTTTATCCTTGGGTTATTATCGTTAATTATTATAAAAACATGAAGAAAACGATTACTCCGAGTCGAAGACTCGGAGTGATTGACTTTTTCATGTTTATAATAATATTCTTATAATTTATTAAATTTCAAAAGATTTGAATTTGAAATTTTTGAAAATCTTAATTCCAATGGAAAAATAATAATGATTAAATAATTATGATAAATGAAACAATTGTTTTTGAAAAAATTTATTTACTTAAGAAATAAAATTATTTATTTAAGAAATTCGCAAATATTCGAAATTTTTTTTTAGTTTCTAATCATTTTTAGAGTGAATTAGAATATTCTTCAGTGTCAGGGGAAAGGTCAAAATTTTTTCTGGAAATCAGGAAAGAACAAAAGTTAAATTTTTGTGGCCACCCTGATTAATGATTACTAAATAATTTATAATTACTTATTAATAATAATTATTATAAATAATTATAAAACAACAATTAATATATAATAATAGTAGTAATAATAATAATTAAAATAAATTATCGTTTTCGGTAAGTAAGAGGAACAAAAAATTGAATATTTTTTTTCCAGACCATTTTGCTCGTCACTTTAATCGACGCACTTTCCAATTTGCATTAATGTATCAAATGAAAATATTGTCGCATTATCTTATCGTGTTGAAAATTAATCGCTTCTAATTGAAAGCAAGTGAACGATAATTTTAATTGGATTTGTTTTTTATACATATTTCTTTTTTCTTTTTCAATTAAAAATATCAATGACCTTCAAATCGATTATCGATTTAATATCATTTTAATAATTCTACATATTCTATGCGAATGTAAAATTATAATTTATTACTAGCAATTATAATTTTTTTAAGCGTTCGTTTCTCTACATTATTATTGATTATAATAATTTATATTGTTACTAATTGTTCGTAAAAATAAAAATTAATATTAATTATTGCGAATTATTATTATTACTATTACTTTTATTATTAATTAATTATTATTTTTTAAATTATCCGAAGTTTAAATTATAATAATTAATTAATAAATAATATTTTTACTTTATTTATTCTTATACGGATTGCAATAAGAAGAAAGAATTAATTACCTACTCATTATTATTTATTATAATTATCATTTATTAATTTATTATTCATTATCAGTTATTATTAATTAATTTAATAAATAGATATATTCTATTATAATTACATTAATAATATTAATATAAATAGTTCGAAACATTTTTTGTATATGAAAAATAAAATACATAAGTTTTGGAAAAAAAGAAAGGAAAAAATTTTAATTTTCGTAAATGCAGACGACCTTGTAATTTCCAGCAATAAATTCAACAGCTGGTGGAAGTTTTTTTTTCTTCTTTTTTTTTTGTCGTCATCATGAAAGACGAAAGAGATAAAATAAAAAAGCAAAAGTTTGATGGGTATCAGGTGTGGTCCCTGGTTTTATCAAACATTTCGTCTCCTTCTTTCGCATTCCGTTCGCGCCGACTACACGCAAATCGTGGCAATTATCGCCATGATGCGTTCCAGCGAGAAATAGAGATTAAGATCGATGTCTGTCCGTCGTTTTTCGAGGAGGAGGTGGGATTCCACCTTGAATCGAACCCTTCAACATTCCAGATTTCTCTTTCAGGAATATGAATTACTCATCTGATTTATTTATTTATTTTTTTTTTTTTTTGCAAATGTGACATAACTCTGAAACCTTTGAACCAGGTTTCGTACTTATCTACTAAAACCTACTATTTAGTACTTTTTTTTACGATTTTCTACTATTTGGATACTTTTTTTTGAATTTATGACATTAAATAGTAGAAATAAAAAAATTATTCTCGAAAATTTTAAGAAAATTCTTAGATGTAAAATTTAACAATTTTTTCAACTATTCAACAAAATTTTCATAAAATTCTTTGTAACGAATCAATTATTTTGAAAACATTTTTGAAATTCAATTATTTTCATTGTCTAGTATTTTAATTAAAATATTTTCAAAAAGAATTTAATTATTAAAAAAAAATAATGTATAAAATTCTTTGCGAGTATTCTATTATTTTTATAAATAATAAAATTTTAACAGAAATTCAATTATTTGAAACTCAATTTTCATAAAATGTTTCGAAAAAATTATTTAAAAAGATTTTTAAAAAATTCTTTGCAAGAATTCAATTATTTAAAAAATTGAATATTTTAATTGAAAAATTGTTATAAAATTCTTTGCAAATTCAATTATTTTCATAAATAATATAATTTTTTCAGGAATTTAAACATTTAAAACATAATTTTTATAAAATAATTGTTCTCATGAATTCAATTATTTAAAAAAATTTAATTGATTTCTTTGCAAGAATTCAATTATTTTCATAAATAATTTTATTTTTCTCAGAAATTCCATTTTTATTAAAAATTTTAATAAAATTCCTCGCAAGAATTCAATTATTTTTATAAATAATAAAACTCATCGCAGTATTTCAATTATTTTTAATAGAATTTCAAGTGAATTATTCGAAAAATGCAATTATTCTTAAAAAATTTTATTAACATTTTCCAAAAGAATTCAATTGTTAAAAAAAATTTTGATATTATTTATTTTTTAGAATTTAATAATTAATTGCAATACATTTTTTATTCAATTTTAAAAAATTTCAATAAAATTCTTCGTAAAAATGTAATTAATCTTAAAAACTTTTTGAATATCTAATATTTCAATAAAATTTCCCAAGTGAATTCAATTATTTAAAAAAAAATTTTAATAAAAAATCGTTGCAAGAATTCAATTATTTTCATAAATTATAAAATTCTTCACAAGAATTCAATATTAAAAAGAAATAATTGTTATAATATTCTTTGCAAACTATTAATTATTTTTATAAATAAATAAAATTGTTTGCAAACTTTCAATTATTTTCATGAATAATAAAATTTTCTCATAAATTGAATTATTTTTCTCTAAACTTTCTTTAAACTGAAATATTGTATTTTTTTTGGAGACGAGAAGAAGGAATTTACCATTTTTATTTTAGCCGTAGCAATTAATTTTCTCTACTAATTAATGACTAATTTAATTAATTAGTAAAAATATTTACTTCTATATATTATTATTTTTGATAATAATATTCATTATTTAATGTGCAATTATAATTGATTGCATCGATGGGAAAAATAATAAATTGTATTTACGTCACACTTATTGAACTCTATAATAATATATAATATTACGGAAAGTTTTCTAATGCAAGGAAAATATATATTTAAACTTGAGTCGTTGCCTGTGTGACTTGAAAACTTTCTACGATCATCAGCAGTTACTGCAATAATTTCCAGCAAATACAAATTATTTACCGTGCAACTATATACAGTGACGGTCGTTTTGCTTACGTAAGACGGCAAAAGCCGCGGACTCGCTTGGAAAATGCGGAATACAACATGAAAATGTTAATAGATTCCTCGCATATGTACAGAGTGTCTCGTTAAAATAGATTTTCACGTTTTCAATAAATAATTATATTTATTTATATAAAATCGTATAAAAATATAAAGTAATATTTTTTGTATTTTATCATTTCTTTTTAATATTTTTTATTAATTTTATTCTTTATAATAAAG
Organism: Leptopilina heterotoma; assembly: GCF_015476425.1. Taxonomy (NCBI): domain Eukaryota; kingdom Metazoa; phylum Arthropoda; class Insecta; order Hymenoptera; family Figitidae; genus Leptopilina; species Leptopilina heterotoma. The sequence continues at coordinate 178,303 of NW_025111079.1, read as the reverse complement.
AAAAACAAAAACTGAATAAAGTCACTTTTAATATTTAAAGTAAAAACTAAACTTATTTTTCATGGGAAAACTTTTAATATTAACGTAATTTTTACTATTACTAAAAGTTTGTAAAATTAGCAGAAATATTTAAGAAAAATTAAAAAGATTTACTCTTGGAAATAATAAAAATTGTTGTAGCAAAAAATGCACAAAAATTCTAATACAAAATGTTCAAAATTTTTTTTTATTTCTAACCAGAATAAATTTTTTAATATTATTTAATTATTTCAAAAATTTTAATGCAATTATCTTGATAAATAACAAGATTCTTCACAAAAATTCAATTATTTTTAGGAATTTTAATAAAAAAGTTCTTTGAAAAATTCAATTATTTTTATAAATAACAACATTTATCAGAAGAATTCAATTATTTTGAAAAGTAATAAAATTCTTCGAAGAAATTCAATTATTTTTAAAAATTTTTATCGAATATTTCGTTAAGAATTCAATTATATTTATAAATAGCAAAATTTTTCGCCAAAAATTCAATTATTTTCAAAAAATTTAAATAAAATTCTTTGCAAAAATTTCAATTATTTTTAAAAGTTTTTCGAATTTCAATAATTTTTGATAATCACTATTTTCGTAAAATGTATCAAAACATTTAATTATTGAAACAAATTATGTTAAATTTACGAAAACATTCAATTTTTTTCATAAATAATAAAATTTCATTTAGGAATTCAATTTTTTTTAGGACAAAATTTTAAATATTTTTAATAGAATTTTAAATAAATTCATTGAAACATGAAGTTATTCTTAAAAATTTCATTGTTATTTTGACAAAAGAATTCAAATTTAAGAAACATTCAATTATTCAATAAAATAATAAAATTCGTTGCAATGATTCAATTATTTTCATAAATAACTTTTAATTCGTCTCAGGAAATCAATTATTTTCAAAAAATTCCTAAGTAATTCTGCAAAAGAATTTAATTATATTGTTAAACAACAAAATTTTTCCCATAGAATTAATTATTTAAAGGAATTTTAATAAAATTCTTTTCCAAAATTCAATTATTTTCATAAATATCAAAATTTATCACAAGAATTTAATTATTTTCAAAAGTAATAAAATTCTTCGAAAAAATTCAATTATTTTTAAAAATTTTATGGAATATTTCGTTAAGAATTCAATTATTTTTATAAATAGCAATTAGCTTTTCGCTAGAAATTTAATTATTTTCAAAAAATTTAAATAAAATTCTTTGCAGAAATTTTAATAATTTTTGAAAATTTTCGCATTTGAATCATTTTCAATATTCACTATTTTCATAAAATTTATCAAAAAATTTAATTATTGAAAACAATTTTTGATGAAATTCTACAGAAACATTCAATTATTTTCATAAATAATAAAATTTCATTTAGGAGTTCAATTATTTTCACGACAGAATTTTAAATATTTTTAATACAATTTTAAATAAATTCCTTAAAAATTCCGTTATTCTTAAAAATTTTATTAAAACTTGACGAAAGAATTTAAATTTAAGAAACATTCAATTATTCAATAAAATAATAAAATCCGTTGCAATGATTCAATTATTTTCATAAATAACTTTTAATTCGTCTCAGGAAATCAATTATTTTCAAAAAATTTTTAAGTAATTCTGCAAAAAAATTCAATTATCTTGTTAAACAAGAAAATTCTTCCCATAAAATCAATTATTTAATGGAATTTTAATAAAATTCTTTTCCAAAATTCAATTATTTTCATAAATATCAAAATTTATCGCAAGAATTCAATTTTTTTGAAAAGTAATAAAATACTTTGCTGAAATTAAATTGTTTTCAAAATTTGTTTAAAATTCTCGTTAATAATTAAATTATCTTTATCAATAGATAGCGAAATTTCTCTTAAGAATTAAATTATTGTCAAAAATGTTAATAAACTTGTAGTCAAAATTTCAATTATTTAAACAAAATTTAATAAAATTCATCGCATGATTTTAATTATTTTCATAAATTATTATTTAAATTCTTCTTAGAAGTTCAATTATTTTTAAAATTTTTTATAAAATTCTTCAAAAAGTTTTCAATTATTTTGAAAAATTGTTATAAAATTCAATTATTGAATAAAGTATTTATTTTTGTATTTAAATAATTAAATTCTCGTAGAATTTTCTAATAAAAATTGATTTAAAAATGAATTTCGGTTAAAATTAAAAATATTAGATAATAATTGAATATTTAAAACATTATAGCATGGATTTCTAAAAATAATTGAATTTTGAAAAGGTTTCAAATTAAAATCTTTGGAAATTTAAATTTTTCTTTCTTTTAAATAATAATTGATTTACAGAAAAATTTTAGTTAAAAATTCTAGAAAATAATAATTGAATTTAAGTGATGAAAATAATTTCAAAGAAGTTAGGAGTTACAATATTTTTATTTAAAATAATAATTTTATCCCTGGGTTATTATTGTTAATTATTATAAAAACATGAAGAAATCGATTACTCCGAGTCGAAGACTCGGAGTGATTGACTTCTTCATGTTTTTAATAATATTCTTGTAAGTTATTATATTTCAAAAGATTTGAATTTGAAATTTTTGAAAATCCTAATTTCAATGGAAAAATAATAATGATTAAATACTGATAAATAAAAAAAATTGTTTTCGAATAATTTTATAATAATTAAAGAAATTCGCAAATATTCGAAAATTTTTTTAGTTTCTAATCATTTTTAGAGTGAATCAGAATATTTTTTAGTGTCAGAGGCACTAATTTAGAATTGAAAAAAAAAAAATAAAAATATTTAATTTGGGGAAAATTTCAATATTATTTCAAATTTACATTAGAAAAGGGGAAATAAAAAATTTGTTTGATATCAAAATTGACGAAGAAACAACCGCACATAAAGTAAAATTATACGAAAATTTCACATCAACAGCAGTTTTCCTTCCACGCTCCCGCGCTTTCAACCCAAGGGGAAAACTTTTCTGATTAATGTCGCGTGTCAAAGCGCGCCCTAGAGTTCAACCCCCTACTTCTCCCCCCACTCCCCCTTTCACCCTACCCTCAAGAAGTGACACGATCGAATAACATTCTTCAAGGGATATCTTTTAATATGACCTTTTTTTTTCTTTTCATATTCTTCTCCAAACACAAGTTTCATTACCTCCTTTTCGTCAAGATATGAAAATATTAACTAAATAATTCATTGCTATCAGAAAAAAATAAAGATAAAAAAAAATTTTGTAATTAGATATTAGAACAAGGCTTTTTTTGCTGGACTCAAAATAAAAGTGAGTTTTGATTGAATTTCAGAAGTCATGTATAGAGGGAGAATTTTTTGTTTTTTATTTTTTTTTTTTTTACTGTTTTCTCTAAAAGATGAGAATTTCATGCAAGTTTTACGAGGAAAGAAATCGACGAGAGTGTACACCTCTGTAATCGAATTCTCATGCTAACCCAAGTAACGGGAACCGTGCCTTGCTGTACGTGCAGTACAAGTAGAGTGTACGAAAAAAAAACTACCAAATTGCTCCACACTATCAGTCTGGAAAATGAAACACACAGCTGAACTTTCACTCACAATAATTAAAATCGATGGTGGAGAGGAAATTTCTTTTTTCGGTAGTTTTTTTTTATTGACAAATTTTTTGTAACTCAATACACACTTTAAAATAATAATAATAAATAATAATAATAATAATAATAATAATAATAATAATAATAATAATAATAATAATAATAATAATAATAATAATAATAATAATAATAATAATAATAATAATAATAATAATAACAATTACAACAAAAGCAAAAATAGCGAATAATAATAATAATAAATTATTAATTAAAAATAATAAAAAAAAACTTTAAAAACTTAAAAAAAAATTAAACAGGGTTTCAACAGTTCAGGGAAGCCAGGAAAATCAGGGAAAAATACTGGAAAATACTGGAATTCTGGACTCGGAGTGGTCCATTTCTTCATGTTTTATAATAATATTTTGATTAGTTATTGAAATTCAAAAGGTTTGAATTTAAAATTTTCTGCTTTAAAATTCGAAAGTATAACAGAAAATGAGATGAAATTTTTGGAAATAGACAAGAGAGAAAAAGGTGTCGCGGAGAAAAAGAGGAACATGTAATGTTAAAGTTGCTCGATGCCGCGTGTCGTAACCGTTATGTACTACCGGTTTCTTGCGCAATAACGCGGAACGAAACTGTACTCCGTTTTATATCTGCGGCATAAAACTTGCGAACGAGAGAATCCTTGTTCCGCTTTGATATGAATAAATAATCAAGGGCAATGTCTCATTATCATCAAAAATTTTATTCCAAACTTGCTCAGAAATCGAAACAATAGTGAATACACTTACACCTTGTTTTATTTTAGGGAATTGTATATTCATCTTTAATAAATTTTTGTGTATATACACTTTCAAAAAGTGAATATTCCAAACGTCGAAAGTGAGTTTTCAATAAGTGAATCTTCAAAGAGAAAAAGAAAGAGAAGAGAAAAAGAAAAGTTAATTTCTCAACAAAATTAATTTTTTTGCTTAAAAATAATACTTTCATATCTGAAGAATGTAATCATCAGGCAGCAAAACAAATTAAAATATTAAAATAAGAAAGAAAATTAAAGTATTATTTTTGTTGAGAAACGAAAATAGAAGTATACAGTACAATTGACAGACGTTAGGCACTTTCACTTTGAATTTACGGAAGCAATAGAGAGACTCATCTGATAGTGAGAGGGTGTTGGAATGAAAAGCCTATAATTAGCATAGGAATACTCTCTAGGCATGACTTTCCATTGGGAACATTAGCTCTGGCGTTTAATACATAGCGAGTTCCCTCTCAAGGGTTGACGACCCAGGCCAATCTGTTCATCATCCTTCTCTCTTTTTCCTATCTCTCTCTCTATATATATATACACATACAATTCAAGTTCCTGAAGCATCTATACAGACCCAACGGGTACATCTGTTCAATTATCGGATGCAAATATTTCTACTGCATCAACATTGAACATTCGATTCCACTTGCACTGTTGTCAAGGTCAATCAAAGTCTGCGTTTGTACAGGAAAACCGAAAACCAGATATATAATTCTGTCTGCTATTATTTAATAGACATCAATTATTCTCGTCTATGTCTTTTCTTGATGAATAGTCCCTGAAGTTAGAATAAGTGGTATTTTACTGGATTTGAATATTAAATCGCACTTATTTTACAGGCTTTGCACTCATCTACTAAAACGTACTATTTAGGTACTACTTTTTTACGTTATGCTACTATTTGGGTACTTTTTTTTAGATTTTAGCCATTAAAAGCTACTAATTCTGTTATTTTTGAAAATTTCCACTATACTTTAAATTCGCTAATATACTAGAAATCAAAAAACTATTCTCAAAAATGATAAATTTATAATCAAATTCTTCAAAACGATTTAATTATTTTCAAAAAATATTTATTCAATTACTTTCAATACCTAGTATTTTCGTAAAATTTCGCAAAAGAATTCAATTATTTAAAAAAAAAATTGATAAAATCCATCCAAAATTCAAGTATTTTCAATATAAATAATAAAATTTCCACAGTTTTTTATACAATTCTTCCCAATAATTGAATTACTCTCACTAATAATAAAATTTTCCATAAAAATTCAATTTAAAAAAAAAAAATGTTTCATAAAAATTCTAAGCAAGAATTAAATTATTTTCATAAATAATAAAAATATTCAAAATAGAATTTTTATAATTATTTATTATATTTCGAAAAAATTAATTATTTAAAACAATGTTTAGAAATGCTTATCAAGAATTCGATTATTTATCAAAAATAAAAAAATTTCCACAGAAATTCAATTCTTTTAAAACATTTTAATAAAATTTTTCTCAATAATTCAATTATTTTCATAAATAATGAAACTTATGGCAGGATTTCAATTATTTTTAATTCAATTTCAACAAAATTTTTTGAAAAAAAATCATTTAAAACGATTTCTATAAAATTCTTTTGCAAAAATTCAATTATTATCAAAAATTTTAATAAAATCGAAATCAATATCAATTATTTTAAATACAATTTTAATTACATTTTTTTGCAATAATTCAATTATTCTTTTAGATTTTAAATAAAATTATGTCGATAAATAACAAAATTATTCCCGAAAATTCAATTATTTTGAGGCATTTTAATAAAATTCTTTGCAAAATTGAATTATTTTCAAAAATAACAAAATTTATCATAAAAATTTAATTATTTTACAAAAATTCTAATAAAATCGTTCGCAAGAATTCAATTATATTCATAAATAATAAAATGCTTTTTAGGAATTCAATTATTTTCAAAAGACATTCATTTTATTCTAAAAAATTTTAATAGAATTCTTTGTAAAATTTAATTATTTTTAAAAATTTTTCGCATTTAAATGATTTTTAATATCTACTATTTTCATAAAATTTCCAAAAAGTATTTAATTATTTAAAAAAGTTTTTGTAAAAATCTTCGTAAGAATTCAATTCTTTTCATGAATAATAAAAATTTCTCTTGAGTTAAATTAATTTCTAATTAGAATTTGCATAAAATTAGTCGAAAGAAATCAATTATTAAAATTTTTTTTGATAAAATTCTTCGCAAGAATAAAATTATTTTTATAACTATTGAAATGATTTCATGAATAATAAAATTTGTTGCTGGAATTCAATTTCTTAGCAGTAGGATAAGAAAGAAGTAAATATTTTTGATGAAAATTAGGAAAAAGTCAGGAAAATAGAAAATATAGAATGGAATTTTGGTCAGTTTTGTGAAGTATCTAAAACGTGTTTTTTTTAACATCAAGTTTAATTTTTCGATATCTACTTTTTTACTACTTTTTTTAGTTTGAAAGATACTTTTTGATAATTTTTTAAAAATTATCGTGTGCGAAGTCTGAAATTATAATTAATAATTATAATTAATAAATTATTTTTTCTTTTGTTGCAGGTAAATTTCGGTTTGAATTTCAACAATTGGATTTTTTGTAAGTTTTAAGTTTTTTTTTCTAATATAAAAAGAATAGTGAATATAAATAAAATTCTAGGGGTAAAATTTTTTTTTTCTAAATAATTGAGAAGGTAAATGATAAAATAAAAGTAATAAAAGGCAAAGGTGAAAGTGTGGTCGTCTGATGCAAAATTTAATTTCAATTCCTCAAAAAACTCAATTATTTAAAAACATGTTTTTTTACAATTATTCTTTGGAAGAATTCAATTATTTACAAAAATATTATAATTTTTCACAGGAATTCAATTATTTTAAAATAGTTTAATAAAATTGTTCGAAAGAAATCAATTATTTTAAATACAATTTTAATAAAATTTGTTTGAAATAATTCAATAATTCTTTTAGATTTTAATCAAATTCTTCGCAAGAATTCAATTATTTAAGATAAATAATAAAATAAATAAAATTATTCCCGAAAATTCAATTATTTTGGGGCAGTTTAGTAAATTTCTTTGTAAAATTAAATTATTTTCATAAATGACAATATTCATCACAAGAATTCAATTACTCTTAAAATTAATTTATTAATTTCTTCTTGAAAATTCAATTATTTAATAAAATTCTAATAAAATCATTCGCTAGAATTCAATTATTTTCAAAAAAATGTAATAAAATACCACACAGACATTTAATTATGTATCAGATAATATTTGAAAAATTTAATTACGTTAAAAAATGATTAAAAAAAATTTTTTGAAACATTTGTTTATAGCTATTTTTTGCATAATAAAAATCTAAATAAGTTGCACTTTTATTTACTAAAAATTGTGGTATTTTGTTGCAATGTTTGTAAGAAAAGTAAAAAATATCGCAATTTTGAAAAAATTCTCAATTCTCTTAATTTCTTTGACAAAAAATTTTTTTCCTGACTTTATTGACAAAAATTTTGTTTCCCTGACATTTCCTTGATAAATTCAATAATAATTCATGAACAAAGGTTTTCAATTTGGAGAAAAAGAAAATTCGAATATCAAAAACATTTACTCTCTCTCTCTATTTTCTTTCTATATACATACTTGAAAAAACCCAACTCTGTTATATATAAGAACGATTGATCGTCAGATTTACCACTCCACTTAGGAACGCTCCGACGTCGATCTTCATTTTTGTCGCTCGTTTTATCTGCCTCACGCTTTCTCTCTCTCTCTCTCTTTCTCTTTTTCCAGCACTTCCTCTTTCATTCCTTTACTCCTCCCCTTCCACAGTTGCCGAGAAAAGCAAAGACCGTTCGACGAACTCCGTTCTTACTTGCCTATATACACTAAGTCCTTTTCCTACACTACTTCTGCTTCGTTATCGTTCAATGGGCAAATATCAGAACGAATAACTTTCTTGTAGGCAAAAGGAAGGAAAAGAAAAAAAGGAAAAACGAAAGAAAGACTATTTCACGTTCCAATTAAAATTTACTCTCAAAGAATAAATATTCTATACAAGATATTATCATAAACGAAAACTTCTTATTTCAATGGGTACAATTTTAATTTCGTTTTATTAAATTATTTCCAACTAGATTTCTTTATGTAAATTGAAATATTTGTCTGAATTATTATTTTTTTATTAACGATTTCTTCTTCTTTTTCTCTAAAAAAGAATTCTTAAAGTATTCTTTATTTTAAAGAGTTCTGTAATCTAAAGTATTCTTTATTTTAAAGTATTCTGTATTCTAAAGTATTCTCTATTTTAAAGTATTCTGTATTTTAAAGTATTCTTTAGTATAAACAGGGCTCGAACCAGTGAAAGTATTTGAAAAAATGAAAATACGGACTTTACGGACCAAAAATAAAAGAAATTACGGACCAATTACTGACAAAAGTTTTTTGACAATTTTCAAATATTTTTACAATATTCAATTTTACAAAATTTCAATTCTTCGTAAATTCTTCAATTAAATATAAATTACAAAATAAAAACTTCAAATGAAATAAAAAAATCAGAAATTAAACTTTTTAAAAAAAATTAATTTTTTAACTAAAAATTAATTAATTAATTTAATATTGCTTTTAATATTCAAATTATAATCTAAAATTTTAACTGAAATTCATTTTTATGAAATGAAAATAAATTTTTATTAGAAAATTCTACAAGAATTTAATTATTTAAAATTTAAATGCAAAAGTAAATAATTTATTGAATAATATTGAATGTTTCTTAAAATTTATTCAATTCCCATAAAGAATTTTATGAACAAATTTTTAAATAATTGAATTCTATCGACGAATTTTAATAAAATTTCTAAGAATTATTACATTTTTCGAGGAATTTGATTAAAATTGTATTAAAAATAATTGGATTTCTGCAATAATTTGTAACTTTTCCAAAATTAATTTTTTTTCGTGTTTTCAACAAAAATTCTTCTCTATAAACATTATTTTTAATAATTTTTAAAAAAGTTCGTTGAGCATTTTCAAATTCACTTGTTTGCAATTCAATTTTTTAAAATTTCAATTATTCGTAACATCGTAACTTCATCAATTAAATATTGTATTAGAAAATAAAAACTTGAAATAATTTTTTAAAAAAAATCAGCAAATAAACTTTCTCGAAAAAATTAATTCCACAGAATTGTTATTGTAAAAATATGAAAAAATTCAGAGTTTTTTTTAAAGATTTTAATCTGAAACCTTTATAAAATTCACGCTCTAATATGCTTTTAATATTCAATATTATAATATAAAATTTCAACTGAAATTCATGTTTAAATCAATTTTTATTAAAAAATTCTATCATAATTCAATTATTTTAAAACAAAAAGAAATTATTTATTGAATAATTGAATGTTTCTTAAAATTCAATTATAAAGAATTTTATCGAAAACATTTTTTAATAATTGAATTCTCTTAACGAAGTTTAATAAAATTTTTAAGAATAATTTAGAATAATTTTTCTAGGAATTCGATTAAAATTGTGTTAAAAATAATTGAATTCCTGTGAAATTTTTATTATTTTATGACATCAATGAAATGTTTGCGTAGAATTTTATTCATTTTTTTTTTTTTAAATAATTGAATTCTTTAGGAAAATTTTATTAAAATTTAAAAAAAAAATTGAATTTATGTGAAAAATTTTGTTATTTTTGAAAATAATTGAATTCTTCATAAGAATTTTATAAACATTATAATAAAAAAAAATAATTAATTTTTTCGAAATATAATAAATATTATGAAAATTTTATTTTAAATAATTAAATTCTTGTGTAAAACTTTATTTGTGAAAATAATTGAATTTTTCCATTAATTGATTTAAGGTGTTAAAAATAATTGAAATTCTTCAATGAGTTTTATTATTTATGACAATAATATTGAATTCTTGCTTACAATTTTATAAAAAAAAATTTTTTTTTAAATTGAATTCCATGAAAAATGTTAGGTATTATTAGTTAAAGTAATTTTATTATTGTGAAGAATTGTATACAAATTTTGTTAAATAATTGATTTTTTCGAAATTTTTTTTGAAAATGCTGTTATCTAAATTAATTGAATTCCTGTGGAAATTTTATTATGTATGAAAATAATTGAATTTTGAATGAATTTTATCAATTTTTTTAAAATAATAATTCTAGTATTAGTTAATTTAAAGTTGTGGAAATTTAAAAAAAAAGCAAAAATAGTAGCTTTTGGTGGCTGAAATATAAAAGAAAGTTCCCAAAAAACTGACTTTTACAGACTTCAAACATAGTTACGGACTTTTACCGGATTTACAGGCCTAGTTCAAGTCCTGTATAAAGTATTTTTTAGTATAAAGTATTCTGTATTCTTTAGTATAAAGTATTCTTTAGTATAAACTATAAAGTATTCTGTATTCTTTAGTATAAAGTATTCTGTATTCTTTAGTATAAAGTATTCTGTATTCTTTAGTATAAAGTAGTCTTTAGTATTAACTATAGTCTTTATCATAAAGCACACTTTAGAATAAAGTATTTCTTTAGCAATAAGAAATTATTTTTTAGAATAAATTAATCTTTATTTAACCCTATTTACTCTCCATTTTAATTTCCAATAAAAAAGAAAGAAAGTGCACTTTTAAAAGACGTAATGTTTTCGAAGCAATATTGTTGTAAATGGACAAGGTAAATGCCAGGAAACACAGGCTTGCACACCACAAAAGAGTAGCAGGACACGAGTTTACACGCGATTGGAGTATGAAGGGCATAGCGAATGAGAGAGAGAGAAAGGAAATTGCAAATAGAAGAGAGAAAGAAAGAGAGAGAGAGAGAGAAATAGAGAATAGAAGTTCTGTATGCAATCCAGTGCTTGCTGGACTCTTGCCAACGTTAGCATCCGTTCCACAAATGTCTCTAAATATATACCATACCCAATGGTTCTAAACAGAGCGAAAAACTTGACGAATATTGTGAGAGAGATGGAAAAAGTGAGAATGCTCGAGAAAGAAAAGGATTGAAACGGTTAGACATGACATGACGCGTGGGAGTGAGACATTATCTTCAATATTAAACAGTGAAAGAGAGAACTAGCGTGGGAAGAGGGAAATTGAAAAAAGGACTTTTTCTATTCTACACATCAACTTCTTAATAGACATTTTTAATTTCTCTCTCTCTCTCTCTCTCTCTCTCTCTCTCTCTCTCTCTCTCTCTCTCTCTCTCTCTCTCTCTCGCTCTTTTCTTCTTTTTTATTCTTCAGGGTTGCCACAAAAATTTAATTTTGTTTTTCCCTGACTTTTTCCTGATTTCCAGAAAAAATTTTGACTTTCTCCCTGACATTCTTAAATAAATCGCGTTTTCGTTTAATTTGCCTTAATTTAAATAAATCATTATTATTTTTCTATAGGAATTAAGGATTTCAAATCCAAACCTTCTCAAATTAAACAATTTATAAAAAATTGTTATAAAACTTGAAGAAATCGATCACTCCGAGTCTTCGACTCGGAGCAATAAATTTCTTCACGTTTTATAATAAATTTAAAATGACAGAGTGATAAAATCATTATTTTATATTATAAGAATATTGCAACTATAAATTTAAATTTTCAAAGAATTTCATTTTTGAACCCTTTTTAAAATTCTCTTATTTAGAAAAATTCACGCTATGATGCTTTTAATATTCAGTATTATAATTTTTAATCAAATTCATTTTTAATCAATTTTTATTAGAAAATTTTTCAAGAATTCAATTATTATTTAAATACAAAGATAAATAATGTATTAAATAATTGAATATTTCTTAAAATTGAACTTTTTAAAAAAAATTTTTAAAAAAAATTCTAAAAATAATTGAATTCTTTCGGCGATTTTTAAAAAAATTATAAAGAATAAATGCAATTTTCTATCATGTTTATGTAAAATTGTAGATAAAAAATAATTTAAACTTTGCTATAAATATTGTTATTTATAAAAGTAATTTAATTCTTGCAATACGAATTTTATTAAAAAATGTTTAAAAGAATTAAATTTCTGCGAAGAATATTTTATTTGTGAAAATAATTGAATTCTGGAGAATAATATTATTATTTATGATAATAATTAATTTCTTGTGAAGAATTTTATTCAAATTTTTTAAATAATTGAATTTCTCATAATTTTTTATTAACATATTGAAAATAATTAAATTTTATCGACAAAATTTCATTAAAAAATTGAAAATAATTTAAATTTGACGAAGAATTTTATTAAATTTTTTTTTGAAATAATTAAATTCTTGTGAAAAGTTTTATTTTTGAAAAAAAATTGAATTCTTGGGAAGAATTTAATTAAAATTTCTTAAATAATTGAATTGCTTCGAAGAATTTTATTTTTTAATTGAAAATAATTGAATTGTTTCGAAGATTTTTACATAAACATTTTTGACAGTAAAATTGTAATTCCTATAAGGAGTGTTATATTTTACGAAAATAATTGTATTCTATAGTCAATTTTATTATAATTTTTCAAATTTATAAAGCAATTTATGAAAATTTTTGAAATAATTGAATTCTTGAGAAAAATTTTATTATTTATGAAAATAATTGATTTCTGACGAAGAATTTTATTCAAATTTTTTTTTTTCAAATAATTGAATTCCTATAGAAAAATGTATTATTTGTAAAAATAATTGAATTCTTAAGAAGAATTGTATTTTCTTAAGAAGAATTTTATTTAAATTTTTCGAAATAATTGAATTTCTCATATAACATATTAAAAATAATTGAATTGGTGCGAATAAATTTATAAAAAATTGAAAAGTAATTGAATTCCTGTGGAATTTTTATTAAAATTTCGTTTAAATAATTGAATTCTTTTGGAAAATTTTATTAAAATAGTAGATATTAAAAATAATTGAAATGAGGAATGTTTTTGAAAATAATTGAAATTTTGACAAGAATTTTATTAAATTTTTTACGAAAATAATTAAATTTCGAAGAAGAATTGTATTATTTATAAAAATAATTGAAATTTTGACGAGAATGTTTATAAATTTTTGAAAATAATTGAATTTCTGTAATCAGTTGTTCTTAAAATTTCTATTTAAATTGATTAAAAATTGAAATTTTAAAAAATTTCATATTGAAGCCTTTGAAGTTCATCGATTTATGCAGATTTTAAACGCAACTCTTTTAAAATGTAATTTAATTTTGAAGTATAAAATTATTCATTCAATAATTTCTAAGTAATAATTTTATGATAGTTCTTGAAGAATGAAGTTATTTAAAAAGAAATTATTGTCAGAAACAAAAAAAAATTGAAAGTTTTGTATTAAAATTTTTGTTAATTTCATAGTTTGTGAGGCAAACAAAAAAGACACAAAAATTCAGAATTTTCTTATAAATTCTAAAAATTAAATTTTTTCCAGTACTTTTAATAAAAATCCCTGACTTGCCCCTGATTTCCCTGACCAATTCTAATTTTCCTGACTTTTCCCTGAATTCCCTTAACTTGTGGCATCCCTGTTCTTTATTTTTTTGGGGGTTTTACATAAATTATTTCCCGAAAAGAATTTTAAAATTTATGAAAATAATTGAATTACTGCGAAAAATTGAAGCCAAATTTGAAAACATTAGCTCACTTAGAGCTGAACTATTATTATTAAGAAAAAAATACAAATTTTCCAAACTGCGATAATTGAAACATCTTGTTTTAAAGGGAAAAAAAAATAGAAATTCTTTTCACGAATCCGCGTTCTCTCTGAAGGTGTCAAGAATTAAAGACTTGACTATATGGTTGTCCATCTGTGTGAAGATAGTGGCGAGATAAACTTCTCACGGTCGACTGAGGTGTATATCGTCATGCTGTATCTAAGTTGGTTCGCCAAAAAGAAAAATGTGGAGGCTAATGGCATTGAGATGAAATGAGTAAGAAAATAGAGAGAAAGAGTGAGAGAGAGAGAGAGAGAGGGGAGAAAAAAGAGTGAGAGAGAAAGAAAAAGAGAGTGAGAGAGAAGAAAAAAATAAATGCAAGCAGAAAAGAAGCGAGAGATCGCGAACGAGGTTCCGAAATACCAATGACCGCGAAACAGGCATTACTGGACTCGTTGGCCTCGCTCACTCGACGACTCTCGATTATCTCTCCTTGTGTCTCTCTGTCTTTTTCTCTTTCTCTCTTCCCCTATTGCCCCTTTTTACTATCGACGCGCATCCCCTTTCCTCATCTTTTTCTGACCCTATACACTATATATACAGTTGGTATGTTATACGCAACGATAACGAAGCCTATTATCTCTTATTACTTTACCGCTATTATTATTACTTCTCGTATGTGGGTCGTCCATTGTTCTTCCTTGTTTCACTTAGATATTGCTTTTCATGCTTTTCATGCTCTTAAAACTCAACTCCCTTATTATTTCTGATTTCCTGTTTATGAGTAAAGTTCGCATTCGGAAATGTAAAATTCGAATAAAGAAGTCTTAAGAAACATAATTCCAAGGAAACTGCGCGCGCACGACTCTTTAGAGTGGGGGTTACCAATCAAATTCGTCAACCCCCCACTCTAACGAGTCGTGCGCGCGCAGTTTCTTAAATTCTTCTTCGCTCTCGAAATTTGGGTCAAAAAAATTACCGCAAATAAATAGCTGCCTGTTCTCTTGTTGCTTAAATATTTAAATATTATTTGTCATTATAGTTTTTACTTTTTTATCATTTGTGTCGATGAATAAAGAAAAGAAGAAAGGTATCTAAGAAGCGAACTATTTTAGGTTATGTTTGTATCTTTTAGAATAGAAATAATCCAAGTAGATTAATTCTAACGAATTGGTATCAAAAATGTGGATCAAATCAAAAGTTGATCCAAATCTTTGTCATCAATTAAATCAATTTGTTCCACTTTGATATGAATTAAATACTTTTAAGAAACTTTTGGGTTTATAGAAATAAATAAAAACTTTTAATTAAGGTAAACATGCTACAAACATAACCTTAAAATAATATGCTTCTTAAACTTTTTTCTGAGCGAGTATACAATTTACTGGTTTGATTTTATAGTAAAATTTATTTAAAAACTAATTACAAGAATTTTTTCTCAAAGTCAATATCTTTTTGTTTCAGGTATATAAGAAGCTTATAATTATCATCACGTCATAAATTAGCGAGTAAAGAAATAAAATTTCATAATAATTGTCGATAATATTTAACTATTATTACCTAATCGGCCTTGATATATCTTATCTTAAATACCTAATAAGTAATCCGTAATATCTATTTTAATTGTATATAATTAGCACCAGCTCGACTTTATAATAATAATTGATTATAAGTATTTAAAAAAAAACAAATTGAAAAGTTAACATTTTAATTCGTTTTTTTATAAATATAAACATTATAAACGGAAAACTCCAATTGGATGTGTCGACATTCTTTGAATTAATTATACTCGACATGGGGAGAGAGAGAGAGAGAGAATTTTACAGTGAGGGGGATGAGGGGGGAGTCTATTTACACTCTCAGATAACACGTCAGAGGTTATACCTATACATATTGGAGTTGATGCGTGACAAACGATCTCCTTTGGCAAAACAAGGAGAGAACTTTGTCGATTTTTTTTTTTTTTTTTTTTTTTTATTCTTTTTGCTAATGGAGAATGAAAAAAGAGGACAAAAAACAGTACATGAAGCACTTGCCGTGGAACGAGGTAACTCGGTGTGCCAACTATGGCGTTACTCGTTGCGAAATCCGTTTGGCGAACGCGAACTAAGCGAGCTTGGTGACTGTATTATAGGAGTTAGCATCTACAATGCGGCAGACCGCGATGTCAAGGCCGCATGTATTTACATAGCTATAGATCCCCGGAACGACTCCAATCGTTACGATAATGTCAGTTAAAGAATTCTCGGAAGTAATTCTTCGAACGTGTTCATACACATCTCGAACCAATTCGCAAATATTCATAAATTTTTATCTATCGGTGAAATTTTTTTTTCTTTTAATTATTTACAACTAATTTATGTTTATGTAATTTTTGTATTCTTTTTGTTATCACTAGTATTATTGCTATTATTATTAATATTATTTTTATTATTATTAGCGGAATAAGTAATAATTAATAGATTTCTCCGCTCGGGGTGCGCGCGCAATTTGTGACTTTACCCCCACTCCAAGAATTGGGCCGAACTACCTTTTTAGATAAACAGGCTTCGTACTCGTCTACTGAACCCTATTATTTACTACTTTTTTTTATTATTTGCTACTATTTAAATACTTTTTTTATATTTGTGACACACACTACATACTACTTTTTTCTACGAAGAGAAAATTATATTAAATTTTGTAAAAGTATTTCACAATTTGGGGCAAAAATGCGACAAAGCTAAATTTTGATATAAAAAATACTAAACTTTAAAAAAACTTATGTTAAATTTACTAAAATTCTTATATTTGATATAATTATGTCAAATATAAGAATTTTAGTTAAAATGTTAATATAATTTTACTAAGTTTCATATTATTTCTTTCACTGTTTAGTATTTTTTATGTCAAAACTTCGGTTTGTTGCACTTTTCCCCTAAATTGTAAAATACTTTTCCAAAAAATACATATTTTCTCTCCGTATATATTTGAGAATTTGCAGTACTTTAAATTCTCTAATAGTTGGAATAAAAAAATTAATTTTCAAAATTTGAATAAAATTCTTAGAAACAATTCAACAAATTTTAATATAATTCTTTCAAACGATTCAATTATTTTCAAAATATCTCATATTTTAATAAAAAATTTCCTAAACGAATTCAATTCTTTAAAAAAATTATTTATAAAATTCTTTGCAAACATTCGATTATTTTCATAAATAATAAAATTTACATTTAAAACATAATTTCCATAAAGTTTTTTGATAAAAGTAAATTATTTAAAAAGATTTTTATAAAATTCTTTATGAGAATTCAATTATTTAAAAAAAAATTGTTATAAAATTCTATGCAAACTATGTTGATTATTTTTGTAAATAATCAAATTTTTACTGGAATTTAATTATATTTAAAACCCAATTTTTACAAAATTCTTCGCATGAATTCAATTATTAAAGAAAAAAGTTGAATAAAATTCTCCGTTAGAATTCAATTATTTTTATAAAAAATATAATTTTCAATTATTTTCATAAAAAATATAATTTTCAATTATTTTCATAAATACTAACATTTTGATTGGAATTCAATTTTTTAAAATACAATTTTTATAAATTTCTTCGCATAAATTCAATTATTTTTAAAAAATTTCCTAAAATTCTTCGCAAGAATTTATTTATTTTAAAAAATTTTAATAATATTTGTTGCAAGAATTCAATAATTTTTATAAATAATAAAACTCATCCTAGGATTTCAATCAGTTTTAATACAATTTTTTATAAAATTCTTCTTAAAAATTTAATTAATTTTAAAAAAATTTCGATATTCAATTATTTTTATCTACAATTTCAATAAAATTTGCCAAATGAATTCAATTATTTAAAGAAAAATTTTTAATAAAAATCGTTGCAAGAATTATTAATTATTAATTATTAATTTTGCATTTCGAAATAAAATGATTAAAGTTTCGAATAATTTTATTTAAAAATTTCAAGAAGAAAGAATAATTGAATTTTGGAAGAAAATTTTAATAAGAAAAAATTTTTTTTTTCAATTACAGTTGTAATTTTTAAAAATACAGTTAAATTTCAAAAAGTTTCGAAATCATTGAAAATATTTTAATTCCTGTTTAAAAAAAGGTATTTAAATATTTATTTGAAAAACATAATGATTCTTGAATGTTTTATAATTTTGAAATTATGAAAAAATTGAGTAGTCAAATTTAATTTTTCGATAGCTGCTTTTTTAGTTTTAAGGTACTTTTTTTAAAATTAATTCTGCTATAAGGTATAATAAATCCTTTTAATTTTATTTATTACGAAAGAATAATTTATTACCAACTATTTTTTATCTTCTCAACTCGACAGGACATATTCTCGATATATAGAATTTTTGCAAGGAGAAAAAAAGAAAAATCCCTATGTAATCCTTTGCTCTTTCTTCTTTCGTAATTCGATAAAATAAGTAGCTCCTAAATAGAACATGATGAGCGATTACTTTAATGTAATTTCGAGCGATTAATTTAAAGTCGCGATGTTAGAATGGCTCTTGAAAACTCTTATCAGGGCTTCAACTTTACGCCAAATTACCTTCACTTGTTTGAGTTTCGCGATTAGATAAGAACCAAAGCTATTTCTATATTATTATATATATATCTATAGTTTTCAATTGTCACTACCACAGGGAAAAGATAAGATGAGCAAAAGATTACAAAAGCAGATGTTTCAATCGATATATATCTTATCTTTCAGTGTTTGCTGCGATTGAATCAAATTTCGATTCTACAATAATTGTTTCTATTTTTATTCGTTGTTCACAAGGAAAAATTCTTTTGAATTTTTAACGAAAATTTGTCGTGAAACTTGATTTTGGGAAAAATTACCATTACTGTAAAGTTAAAATTATCAAATTGCAACGAATTGATACCAAAAATGTGGATTAGGTAAAAAATAGATTGCAATTTTTGGCATCAATTTGATTCAATTTAGTATCAAATTGATACTTGCGCAAGTCTCTCTCCTTTTAAGAAAATTTTTCGTAAATTTGTTGTTGGATTGTCATAGTAAAAATAAGATTTAAACCCCACTCTCTATTATGAGTCTTATAACTTTTGACTCTCGTTCCTTTGAGAATATAAGCTTAGGCGAAACACCGACAACAGCAATAGAGGTGTCTCAAATCTGGCAGATTGGATTCTCTTCCTAGATTTTTCCTTCTTTTTTTATTTTTTTTATTTTATTTTTTTGGCTTCTTTCCAGCACGTTAGGATTTTTTAGTAATACCACAAGATGTTGAATTCTTTGCACGGGACACTTTCTTTTTAGTTTCTAAAAGGACAAAAATCATCTCTATAAGGTGAGAAATTGTGCCATCCGCTATAAAATTAGTCCCTGGAAAGTAGAGGAAAGTATTATTTCCCCCAGGGAAATATAATACTTTTTTTACTTTCCTGGAACGTGTAGTATTTTACCTCTAATTTAAAAAGTGAAATTATTTTTATGTAAATAAATTACCTAAATAGCACAATAATAAGTTAGCGACACCGAAAGTCCTTAAGTGATTTGTTTAAAGCGAATTAAAAAGATTTTCAATTACATTTCCGCCATATTGGATTCGCCATTTTGAATTTTGAAAGACTGATCACGGATTCGTAATCAGCGACCTTGAAAACCTCCGAGTAACAAGTTTCAGGCGAATTCCATCATTTTTTAAAAACGTCGTCCGCCATATTGGATCCGCCATTTTGAATTTTGAAAGACTGATCTCGGATTCGTAATCAGCGAGCCCAAAAACCCCCGAGTAACGAGTTTCATTTAAATTTTATTCGATTTTGAAATATTTGTGCGCCATATTGGATCCGCCATTTTGAATTTTGAAAAACTAATATTAGATTCGAAATCCGCATACCCGAAAACCCCCGAGTGACAAATTTTAAAGAGATTCATGAATATTAACGTCCAAATTGATAATTTGTTTATAACATTTGTTTATAACAAATTCACAAAAAAATGCATGAATTTCTTTAACTTTTGTTACTCGGGGGTTTTCGAGGTCGCTGATTACGAATCCGATGTCAGTTTTGCAAAATTCAAAATGGCGGATCCAATATGGCGACTATTTTTTACAAAAAGTATCGAATTCGCTTGAATTTTGTCTCTTCGGGATTTTTATGATCGCTGATTACGAACTTCTTATCAAAAGAGGTAAAAAAACTAGTGTTATTCACAATTTTTTTTTAAATTAAAAAATAGATAACAGATTCTATATGATTAAAAAAATATTTAATGTTCATTAAAATAGTTTAAAAGGATGAAGTAGTTATTCTTTGTTGTATAAAGTTAATTTTTTATTATCATTACTTTCAAAATAATTGAAATGAAATTATTACTAATTGAAATTAGTGAAAACTTTTATTATTTTCGTATAAATAAATATGTTAACAAATTTTTTTTTACTAATTTTGATTAGTAGAATTCAATTAATTCAGAAAGAAATAGTTCGCCTAACGTTTTTTATTAGTTTTTTTTTAATTTCATAAAATAAAAATTTTATTTGAACTCTCGATTTGTATTATATGAATAATTTAAACATTTGAGAGAAATATTCATTGATAGGGATATAATTTTGATATTCATTCTTTATGACAGATTTCTATTTAATATAAATTTTTCATTTTCATAAATCTGGCTTATATAAATATTGTATATCTTTCGACTTTATATATATATACATTGAGAAATATTTTACTTTTAGCGAATATCTTGTTTACCGAACTTTTCAATATTTACTATATATATTAAAGCGACATTGTATTATTAGAAGTTAATGACCCCTGAGGTCGTTAACCACTAAATTCTGTTGTTTTTCTTTCTTTAGTTTTTTTTTCAATTAAAAAATTCACGTCACTGATAAAATATTTGTGATGGTCTCGTTCATTTCTACATTTTTGTTGAGCTTGCTTTAATATTTATATAGCGTCTAATAAAAGTTTCAAACTTTCGAGATTCTTTTTAATTAATAGAAAGTTGAATCAGTTCTTTACATTCTCAGGTATTAATGTTTTAAATTTTTAGCCAATTGTGGAATTTTATTCTGTAGGGTAAAAATTATTGATAATGTGAATTTTTTACACTTTTTTAAAGAGGCCAAGAATGGTTCATTCAGCTTTTACTATTAGTTTATTTTAATCTGAAATAGGTGAATAAATTCACTTAAAATAGGCCAAAAAGTATTTTTTATAATAATAATATAATAATAATAATATAATAATTATTATTATTGCGGTAATACTATTTTGATACGCTTTTTGTCTCAATTTGATATCCTTAGAAAAACTGTGAAGCAAAAAAGTGATTCCAAAAGTTCGGAATGTTCAAATGAACGAAATTTATTTATTTCTTCTTCAAATTAAATTTTTACCATACTATAATTTTTTTACTATCACAATTTTTTCGAAAGTATCAAATTCATACTGAAGTGGATCAAATTGATACTAAAAATTTAAATCTTTGATTTTATCTACATTTTTGGTGTCAATTCGTTGCAATTTAATACTTTTAATAGTTAAGAGGGATTAAGAAAATTAATTATAAAGTTTTTGTATGTAAAATTGAAGTTTTTTGTTTTTATTACAGTCAGTTATTTATAAAAATATTTTTGATCAAACATATTTCGTTAATTTGAAAGTTAAAAAAACTTGTGAATCATGCAAAAAGTAAATATGCACTTTTTTCAAGTAAATATTATTCATTTATTAGTAAATAAATATGTGACGCGCTCCGAAGAATGATACCTAACAAACAAATCATTTTAAGGTTATGTTTGTCTTATTTTTACCTTAATTAAAAGTTTCTGTTAAATTTTTATAAAATAAAAAATTTTTTTCATTCATTATTTCAAATGCAAAGGAAACTGAACTATTAGTAATTTATATTTAAGTTGATTCTTTTTTTGTATTTTCATTCACAAAATTACAAACATAACCTAAAATTCTTTTCCTCTTAGATACTTTTCTTCGGAGCACGTCACTTGAAAAATAAGTGCATATTTATTTGGCGCTTAAAAATGGATATTTATTTTTGAATAAATATTTTTTAATAAATATTTAGTAAATATTTTAAAATAAATATTTAATAAATATTATTAAATAAATATAATTATAAATGAATATTTTAAAATAAATATTTTTAAATGAATACTTTTAAATTAAATATTTAAAAAAAATTTTATACATAAATAAGTGAACAAGCACTTTTAATAAGTGCAATTTCACTTAATTAAATTTAGAGAGAGAGAGAGAGAGAGAGCACTTTTCGAAACAAAAAGGAAGAAATATTCAAGACATGTTGCGACCTTGAAGCCACATTCTTGGGAGGAACTTTCTTTTAATTTTGTCTCCAGATTGAAATTAGCTTCGTTGGGCAGGAGACAAATTTGATTTCCATCCATGATCAATGTTGTGTGAGTAATAAAGAGAGCTGAGAGGGTGAAATTCGACCTTGTTCTCAATGTCTTTTTACAAAACGATTTACTTCAATTTACGCGAATTAATTGGGTTATATATCATTAAGTTTATTATTATTATTATTATTATTATTATTATTATTATTATTATTATTATTATTATTATTGTTGTTACTATAATTTTTATTATTATTATAATTATAATTCAATCCTGACTTTCCAAAAGGGCTTAACTCTAAAAGCCGTACGAGTAATTTTCCTATAATAATAATTGATATTGAAAAGGACATTATTTTCAAAAATTCTTAATAAAATTCTTGTCAAAATTTCAATTATTTTCAAAAATTTTCCTCAATTCAATGATTTTTAATAGATATCTACTATTCTAATAAAATTTTCCAAAAGAATTCAATTATTTAAAACAAAATTTTATAAAATTCTACACAAACCTTTAATTATTTTCAAAAAATAATAAAAATTTCACAGGGATTTCATTATTTACAAAATTTCTTTTATAAATTTCTTCGCAATTATATTCAATTATTTTCATAAATAATAAAATATTTACAGGGATTCAATAATTATTTGCGTAAATAATAAAAATTCTTTTTAGGAATTCAATTATTTTTATAAATAATAAAACTCATTGCAGAATTTAAATTATTTTTAATACAATTTTAATCGAATTCCTCGAAAAAATGTAATTATTCTTAAAATTTTTATTAAAATTCGTCAAAAGAATTCAATTAATTAAAAATTTATTGATACAATTCTTTATAGGAATTCAATTTTAAAAAACATGCAATTATGCCATAAATTGTTTTTTTATATTTAAATAATTGAATTCTAGTAGAATTTTCTCATAAAAATGGATTTAAAGTGGATTTAAGTTAATAATTTAGATTATAATTGAATATTAAAAGCATTAGAGCGTAAATTTTTAGAAATAATAGAATTTTGAAAAGATTTCATTTTTGGTCCGTAAAGTTCGTAATTTAAATACTTTCACTGGTTCGAGCCCTGTACATGTTATTAATAATTAAATTATAAAAAATATTAATGGAATAGTAAATTTTTATTGAATATATAATCCTGTTAAATTATCTAACTTTATTAATTAAATAATTTTAATAAATTATATTTAATAATAATATTATTTACACATAAATCACATTCTTGCCATTGGGAAAAGTTGTTTAAAAAAAATATCGTCATTTAATTCCTTTTAATTTGGAATATAGACGAATTATAAAATTTCTAGTGTATCAGCTGGTTTTATTTGTCCGCCGCCATTTTGTTTCTCGCAATTCTCAGAAGTGACCGAATACATAGCGAGAAAAAATTTCCAAATTCGAATTTTGAATTTAAAATAAAGGTTAGGCCTTTTGGTATTTGGAAATAAAAATTATCGGACCTTTTTGTTTTTGGAATAAAGAATTATTGGAACTTTTGGCTTTTGGAACAAAGAATTATTGGAACTTCCGACCGCCAACAAATAATATTGTTATAATTTAAATTATTTTAGTTTATTCACACATTTTTTTTTCTTTCCTTTTTTTAGGTTTTTATTTTTAAGAGGAGAGATTTTATGGGATCATTTTAAAAACTTGATTAATTGTTCACATTGTGAGTGTGTTGGGCAATTCAAGTCGGTAGAGTCTTTGACTCATTTTAATTGTCCCTGAATCAACGTGAATTTCTCGTTATCTGTTGAACGCGTTTCTGGAAATAACTACCTTTAATAAGCCATCGAGAAAGTTTCCCTGGGTCGTCGTCGCGGGTATGGGCACCCTTCAAAACCGGTTTCTGGATCGATAAAAGCCGACTACTGGGGGGGACTTGCCTAGGTCGCCTAGTCTCTTTCTCTTTTTTCCAGAAATTGATTCATCAGACAACACACATACATACATATATACATCTTGCATTTTCTTATCAATAAAATTAATTTATTTCTCTCGTGAACGATAAAAATATATTGTTTTATGCAAAATCATCTGAATTAATAAATTTTTTTTCCAGTTCTTATTATTTATTTAGAGAAATAATTTATCTTTATAGAAATAATCACTTGGTGATAATATTTTTTTGCATTAATTTTTTTAAATTGTTGAGTAAATTCCACCGCAAATTCCATAGCAATTTTTTTTT
This sequence comes from Leptopilina heterotoma, assembly GCF_015476425.1. NCBI lineage: Eukaryota > Metazoa > Arthropoda > Insecta > Hymenoptera > Figitidae > Leptopilina > Leptopilina heterotoma. Next base: position 153,671 of record NW_025111079.1, on the reverse strand, counting down.
TGTAACATTTTTTTGTTTTTTTCGGTTTTGGCTCATAAATCGACGTTGAGAACATTGTCACTAGTTTTGGAAACTATAATAATAAATAAATAATAAAATCTTAGTCGGGATAATTTTGAAGAAGAGTATGCCATTATTGTCGATAATATAGAAATCTAATTCAAATTAGTAAACATTTTTACTAATTAAAATTTAGAGAGTAAGGCAAAATTTGAAAAATATGTTGAGGCACTTAGATTAGACATTAAAGAATCGATTGGCGGAAAAATATTTTCGAAAAGTTTTACATTTTGTATTTAATTTGATTTTTAAAATTTTGCAAAGCGTCGGTAATGTAGAAATCTAACAAAAAAATTTCCCAAACTTTCAAAAATGGATGTTAAGGCACTTAGATTATTCATTCAGGAAACGAATGCTAAAAAAGTTTTTTCAAAAAAGTTTTCAGTGTTATTACAATTTTGCCGTAAAAATTAAAAGTTTGATTAAATCTTGTCCATTTCGATGATTTCTAATTTTAATTGTTCGATAATAATAGTAAATTAAATTATTTGTCACCCTTCACCTGGAATAATAGATTTAATAACAAATAATGTCAAATTAATAAACAAACAAAAATAAACAAATAAAATAATAAAAATAAGAGGTGAAATTTTGAGAATTTAAAAAAGTAAAAGTCATTGCGCTCACGATTATCACTATATATATACAGCAACATTGTGTATGGAAATTTATTAAATCCTATTTGTTGAATCGCCAATAAAACACGTAGCAGGTAGAGGATAGAGGTAAAACGATACTCGTTTCTTTGCGTATCTGTAAACCGATCTTGTGGTTCATATTTACGATAACAACGAGTATATCTTTGCAAAGCGGCATCCTATCTTTCGTTTATACAAAACGTGTTCGGGATATTTCTCAAAAACCAAAAGCAAAGAGAACTCGAAACTTCTTTAGTTTCGATTAATTTCAAAAACAATGGAAAAAAAATATATGGCGGGAAGATTGAATGTCTTTGACAATTTTCAAATCCAGTTTGTTTATAATATTCAATTTTACGAAATTTCAATTATTCGTAAATTCTTCAATTAAATAAATATTATAAAATAAAAACTTGAAATAATATAAAAAAAAATTTAATTACACTTTTCAAAAATATTAATTTCAAAATTGAATTATTTCTAAAAATAGACAATTTATTGAATAATTGAATGTTTCTTAAAATTCAATTCCTATAAAGAATGTTATCAACAAATTTCAATCAATAAATCAACAAATTAAAGTAATTGAATTCTTTAGAATAATTTTAATAAAAGTTTTAAGAATAATTCCATTTTTCGAGAAATTTGATTAAAATTGTATTAAAAATAATTGAAATTCTGCGATTAGTTTTATTATTTGTGAAAATAATTGAATCCCTGAAAAGAATTTTATTATTTTTTAAGGTTATTTAATTTTTGCGAAGAATATTATAAATTATTATTACTCTTGAAAATAACTGAATTTCTGCAATAGTTTGTAATTTTTCCAAAATTAAATTTATTTTTCGTGTTTTTAACTAAATGTCTTTGTTAATTCAATTATTTTTAATAATTTTGGAAAAAGTTGTTTAAGAATTTTCAAATTACAAAATACAATTTTTTTGTTTACAATTATTTAATTTTACGAAATTTCAATTATTCGGAAATTCCTCAATTAAATGTTTAGACAAAAAAAACTTAAAATAATATAAAAAAAATTAATTAAACTTTTTCAAAAAAATTAATTCCACAGAAATGTTAGTTAAAAATATATGAAAAATTCAAATTTCCAAAGATTTTAATACTTATACATAATTTTAATATAATTTTAAGTAACTTCTTCGAAAAATGAGTTATTTTTTAAAATTTTATTGAAATTCTTTGAAAGAAATCAATTATCAATTTTTAATCATTTTTGCAAACGTTCCTTGAGAATTTTTAAATCTATTTGTTTACAATTAAATTTTATAAAATTTCGATTATTCGAAAATTCTTCAATTAAATATTTAGAAGAAAAACTTGAAATAATTTTTTAAAAAATCCAATTGAACTTTTACAAAAAAAATTAATTCCACATAATTGTCAGTTAAAAGTATGAAAAATTCAAATTTTTAAAGATTTCAATTTGAAACCTTTTCAAAATTCGAATTACTATCTAAAATTTTAACTCAAATTCATTTTTAAATTAATTTTTATTAGAAAATTCTGCTAGAATTAAATTATTTTAATAAAAAAAAACAATTTAATTGCATGATTCTTAAAATTGAATTCTCATAAAGAATTTTATCAATAAATTTTTAAATAATTGAATTTTTCGAGGAATTTGATTAAAATTGTATTTCAAAATAATTGAAATTGTGCAATGAGTTTTATTATATTTATAAAAATAATTGAATTTCTAAAAAGAATTTTATTATTTAAGAAAATAATTGAATGCCTGTAAAAATTTTATTATTTATGAAAATAATTGAATGATTTACGAAGAGATTTTTTAAAAAAATTTTGTAAATTAATGGAATTTCTGTGAAATTTTTATTATTTTATGAAAATAATTAAAGGTTTATGTAGAATTTTATTAAATTTTTTTTTTAAATAATTTAAAATCTTTTGGAAAATTTTATTAAAATAGTATAGATATTAAAAATCATTGAATTGAGTGAAATTTTTGAGAATAATTGAAATTTTGCCCAAGAATTTTATTTAAATTTTTGAAAATAATTGAATTTCAGAGAAGAATTTAATTATTTCTAAAGATAATTGAAATTTTTACGAGAATTTTAAAAAGTTTCTGAACATAATTGAATTTCTGCAAAGAATTTTATTTCTTTCGAAAATAATTTAATTTCTTCAATCATTTGTAATTTCTCTAAAATTATCCAAATTATATTGTACAATTTATGAATTTTACTTCTTTTTCAATCAAATTACGGACTTTTTAAAAAAGAACGACTTTAACGGACTTCAAGCAAAGTTACGGACCTAGTTCGAGCCCTGATATATATGTATATTTATTTTTATGCTATTTTTTAAAAATTTTTTGAGAAAAATGAAATTTACATTCAAAATGAAGAATAAGTATTTTAGTTAAAGGATTTGCGAGGAATTTTTTCATATCCGTCCCTGTTAGTGATGTTCGGTCCACGGCCTCGGGCAATTATCAGCCCGTTACCGTTACCGGATCTTTCTTCTTAGTCTCTCCCGGTAAAAGCAAAGCGAATTATATTGTTACTAAAAAAAACTGAAAATATTTCAAGTTTTCTTGTATTTTTCTCTTTTCATTTTATTTTTATTACAATTTCAAATTTAATTTCCCTGACGTATGTTCATAAATATAGTGTATGGCAAAAAACAGGTTTTGATGTAAGGAAAAAAAACACGTTTTCACCTTTATCCACTTTCCTCGAAGGTAAAACCGTCTACCGTTAATTTTAACTCTCATTCAAGGAGAGAAAAAAACGTTCCAAGTTCTTTTGATTAAAAAACATTATTTGTCTTGCACTTGTACTTTATTGTTTACTTATTAATTTTATTAAGTTGTTCAATTGTTAACAAGCCAGAAGCCCTTTGGTTTTTTTGTTTCAATTGTTTATTATAGTTTTGTTATTATTGTACTAGTATAATATTAATATATGATTATTATTTTATTAACTGGTCAAAAGACAGTTTTTTTTATTATTGTTTACACTGTAAACTTGAAAAGTTTATAATTACAACATTCGCTTCAATTATTTTCAAAAAATATTCGAAATTCAATTATTTTCAACATACAGTATTTTCATAAAATTTCGCAAAAGAATTCAATTATTTAAATTAATTTAAAATAGAATTTTCGAAAAAATCAATTATTTAACAAAATTTTTATACAATTCTTCACAAGAATTTATTCATTTCTTTTCACTAATAATAACATTTTTCAATGAAATTTATTCAATTTTGTAAAAAAAATTTTGATAAAATTCTAAGCAAGAATTTAATTATTTTCATAAATAATAAAACTCATCGAAGAAATTCAATTCTTTTTAAACATTTTAATACAAATTTTCGCAATAATTCAATTATTTTCATAAATAATAAAATTCTTCTCAGGAATTCAATTATTTTTGAAAATTTTAATAAAATTCTTAGCAACTATTCAATTATTTTCATAAAAAATAAAATTCATCCCAGGATTTCAATTATTTTTAAACCAATTTTAGAGGAATTGCTCAAAAAATGTAATTATTCTTAAAAATTTAATTTCAATTGTTCGAAAAAATCAATTATTTAAAAAAATGTTTTTTTTAAATTCTTTGGAGGAATTCAATTAATTACAAAAATATTAGAATTTTTCTGAGGAATTCAATTATTTTCAAATATTTCAATAAAATTCTTTGCAATATTCAATTATTTTCAATACAATTTTAATTAAATTTTTTGGAAATAATTCAATTATTCTTTTAGATTTTATTAAAATTCTTCCCAAGAATTCAATTATTTACATAAATAATTCTTCGAAAGAATTCAATTATTAAAGATAAATAACAAAATTATTTCCGAAAACTCAATTATTTTGAGGCATTTTTAATAAAATTCTTTACAAAATTCAATTATTTTAATAATTGAAGAAAGAATTCAATTTAAGAATTCAATTATGTCAATAAATAACAAAATTATTTTCGAAAATTCAATTATTTTGAAGAATTTTAATAAAATTCTTTGCAAAATTGAATTATTTTTATAAATAACAATATTTATCACAAGAATTCAATCATTTTTAAAAGTAATAAATTTCTTCTTGAAAATTCAATTGATTTAAAAAATTCTAATAAAATCGTTTACAAAAATTGAATTATTTTCATAAATCATAAAATACTTTTTAGGAATTCAATTGTTTTCAAAAAAAAAAATTAATAGAATACCACACACACATTAATTATTGTCAAAAACTTAAAAAAATTTCTTTGTAAAATTTAATTATTTAATTAAAAACTTTTTGCAATTCGATGATTTTCCATATCTTCTATTTTCATAAAATTTCCAAACAGAATTCAATTTTTTTTATGAATAATAAAAGTTTCTCAGGAATTATCAATTATTTAAATTAGAATTTACAATAAAATTAGTCGAAAGAAATCAATTATTAAAAATTTTTTTATAAAATTTATAACTATATAATTTATAATTTCTTTCTATTTCTTTCTTTTTCTAATTTCATTTATTCTTTCATGAATAATAAAATTTGTTTGAAAGAAGTAAATATTTTTGGTCGTCAAGTTTAATTTTTCAATAGCTACTTTTTTTAGTTTGAAAGCTATTTTTTGCTACTTTTTTAAAATTAATTATCGTGTGCGAACTCTGAAATTATAATTAATAATTATGACTAATAAATTGTTTTTTCTTCTGTTGCAGGTAAATTTCGTTTTGTATTTCAACAATTGGATTTTTTGTAAGTTTTAAACCAATATTTCTTTAGATTTTTTCTGAATAAAAAAAAATAGTGAATATAAATTCACTTCTAAACTCATTTATTTTTTATAATAAAATACGAGAAAAGTTAAATTATGAAAATAAAAATTAAATATTGAAGCAAGTCCTTGAGAAATTGTGAGAGTGAAATAAGAAATGGGGGAATTTTTTTTCTCATTTTTTTTTTGACAAATGGCGAAGTCGTTAGAATAAAGTTGACGACAAGAGAAACTGTAAATCAGTTACTGGTCGAGTGTGTGGCACCTGCACACTGCAAATTGTCCTATCGCACGTGGTTATTTGCCAAGTTGTGCTCGCGTTACCTGAGTTGTATATAAATACGTTAAGTGTATATATATATATATATATGTGTGTGCATATATAGTATATACTTCGGAAACTTGCGCTCACAAATACCATTCTCAGTCAAGTATGAGTGTTTTCATATTACATACCTACCAAATATATACATACATACAATATGCGTTGAGGAATACCGCAGGATGGGACATCAATGTGCCAATATGACCACAATCTGGCACTGTAATTACAATCCGGGGCCTATTTGTGACATTACGTCTGCGGTATTTATCCAAACTTCCCGATTGACTTGCTTTTTGTTTTTTTTTTCAATTCGTCTTTTTTATACCACTTTTTTATTTATTTATATTATTTATATTTATTTGTATCTATGTAAATTTTTCTATTAATATAAATTGATATGTATGTAAATTTTTCTATTTATATATAAATTTATATAATAAAAATATCAATTTATATAAATAAATCCATGTATATATTATCCTGGTTGCCACAGGTCGGAGAAAAGTCAGGGAAAGTATGAATTTGACAGAGAAATCAGGGAAAAAACAGGAAATTTTATTAAAAGTTAAAGTATATACTGAAAAAAATTCAATTTTTAGAATTCATTAGAAAATTCACAATTTTTGTATCCTTTTTGTTTGCCTCATAAACTATGAAATTACCACGAATTCGAATACAAAACCTTAAAATTTTTCTATATATATATATATATATATATATATATATATATATATATATACTTAATTAATTATTAAAAATAATGGATTTATAGAACAAAATTTTGTTAAAAACACTAAAAACAATTGAATTTTTGAGAAATTATAAATAATTGCAGAAAGTCAATTAATTTCGAAAAATTTAATAAAAATCTTGATAAAATTTCAATTATTCTCAAACATTTTCCTCAATACATAATGATTTTCAATATCGACTATTTTAATAAAATTTTCCAAACGAATTTAATTATTTTAAAAAAGTATTTATAAAATTCTACGCAATCATTTAATTATTTTTATAAATAATAATAATTTAACGGGAATTCAATTATTTACAAACTTTTTTCGCAATAATTCAATTATTTTTAAAAATAATAAAATTCATTGCACAATTTCAATTGTTTTTAATATAATTTTAATCGAAATCCACGAAAAATTCGATTATTCTTAAAAAATTTTAAGAAAATTCGTCCAATGAAATCAATTATTTTCATAAATTGCAAAGAATTCAATTATTTAAAAAACAAATTTCATAAAATTCTACGGAAGCATTTAATTATTTTAATAAATAATAAAAATCTTTTTGAGAATTCAATTTTAAGAAACATTCAATTATTTAACAACATTTTTATACAATTAATTCTTCACAAGAATTCATTTCTTTTCACTAATATAATAACATTTTTCAATTAAATTCAATTTTTTAAACAAATTTTTGATAAAATTCTAAGCAACAATTTAATTATTTTTATAAATAATCAAACTCATCGAAGAAATTCAATTCTTTTTAAACATTTTAATAAAATTTTTCGCAATAATACAATTATTTTCATAAATAATAAAATTCTTCTAAGAAATTCAATTATTTTTGAAAATTTTAATAAAATTCTTAGCAAGTATTCAATTATTTTCATAAATAATAAAATTTATCGTACAATTTTAATTATTTTTAATATAATTTTAATCAAACTCCTCGAAAAATGCGATTATTCTTAAAAATTTTATTAAAATTCGTCAAAAGAATTCAATTATTTAAAAATTTGTTGATAAAATTCTTTATGGTAATTCAATTTTAAGAAATATTCAATTATTTTATAAATTTTTTATTTTTGTATTTAAATAATTGAATATTAGAAGCATTACGACATGAATTTTTAGAAAAATAATTGAATTTTCAAAATTCAATTATTTCCAAAGTAATAAAATTCTTTGCATAAATTCAATTATGTGAAAAATTTTTTTTAAAATTCTTGTCAAAATTTCAAATATCTTTACAAATAATAAAATTGTTCTCCGAAATTCAATTATTTTCAAAAGTTTTAATAAAAAAATCTTGGCAAAATTTCAATTGCTTTCAAAAATTTTTATTTCAAACATTAAAATATTTTCATAAATAATAAAAATTTCAGAGGAATTCAATTATTTACAAATTTTCAAATCCATTTGTTAACAATATTCAATTTTACAAATTTCAATTATTCGTAAATTCTTCAATTGCAGAGGAATTCAATTATTTACAAATTTTTTATAAATTTCTTCGTAATAATTCAATTATTTTCATAAATAATAAAATTTTTACAAGCATTCAATTATTTTCGTATACATAATACAATTCTTTTTAGGAACTCAATTATTTTCAAAAATGATAAAACTCATTGCGGAATTTCAATTATTTTTAATAAAATTTTTCTATTAAAATTCATTAAAAAATTCAATTCAATTAAATAATTGAAATTCTGAATTCTGAAATTTGAATTTCTCGAAAAATGTAGTTATTCTTTAAAAAATGATTGAAATTCGTCAAAAGAATTCAATTATTTAAAAATTTGATGATAAAATTCTTTATCAGCATTGAATTTTAAGAAACATTCAATTATTCAATAAATTATTTATATTTGTATTTAAATAATTGAATTCTAGTAGAATTTTTTAATAAAAAAATGATTTAAAAATGAATTTTACTTATAAACAAATGAATTTGAAAATTCTCAAAAATCTTTTTCAAAAATTATTAAAAATAATTTATTTATTCAAAAATTTTAATTAAAAATTTTAGTTAAATTCTTGTCAAAATTTCAAATATCTTTACAAATAATAAAATTGTTCTTCGAAATTCAATTATTTTCAAAAATTTGCATAAAATTCTTGGCAAAATTTCAATTATTTTCAAAAATTTTCCTGAATTCAATGATTTTCCGTATTTACTATATTTAAATAAAATTCTCCATATGAATTCAATTACCTACTTTCAGAGGAATTCAATTGTTTAAAATTTTTTTTATAAATTTCTTCGCATTAATTTAATTATTTTCATAAATAATACATTTTTTTTACAGGGATTCAATTATTTTCATAAGTAATAAAATTCATCACAGAATTTCAATTATTTTTAACACAATTTTAATCAAATTCCCCGAAAAATGTAATTATTCTTAAAAATTTTATTAAAATTTTTTATTACAACTAAATTTTGAGAAACATTCAATTATTAAAAAAAATATTTATTTTTGAATTTAAATAATTGAATTCTCGTAGAATTTTCTAATAAAAATTGATTGAAAAAGGAATTTCAGTTATATTTTTAGATTATAATTGAATATTAAAAGCCTTATAGTCTTAATTTTTAGAAATAATTGAATTTTAAAAAGATTTCAAACTAATATCTTTGAAAATTTGAATTTTTTATAGTGTTAACTTTACATTTCTGTATAATTACTATTTTTGAAAAAGTTTATTTGAATTTTTTTATATTATATTTAAAGTTTTTATTTTCTAAAATATATTTTATTGAAGAATTTCCGAATAATCGAAATTTCATAAAATGGAATTGTAAACAAATGGATTTGAAAATTCTCAAAATTTTTTTTCGAAAATTACTAAAAATAATTGATTTAATGAAGAATTTTAGTTAAAAATTGTAGAAAATAATAATTGACTGACTCTTTGCTTTTGAATTAGTAAATTTTACTAATAAATTAGTAGAAATTACTATTTATTAGTAAAATAACTGAAAAAAAAATTAGTAAAATAAATAGTAATCTCTAGCAGTTTATAATTTATTTGCTAATTCAAAAACAAAAACTTAGTCACTATAAATGAGTGAACATTTTTACTTATTAAGAATAAAAGATTAAATAAATTGACATAACCAAATGGAATAAAAAAATATACCGAAGTAACTTTATTGAGTAAATGTTTATTTTACAACTTACTCGCTCTAAATTTGAATTAGTAAAAATGTTGACTAATTTGAATTAGTGAATGACTTTTTGCTATTTAATTAGTGACTGAATTTTTGCTATTGAATTAGTAAATTTGAGTAATAAATAGTAATTTCTACTAATTTATTAGTAAACTTTATTCAAAAGCAAAAATTCTGTTACTTATTCAAATTAGTAAACTTTTCTACTAATTCAGATTTAGAGAGTATACGAAAGTTATATTCAGATGTACAAAGTAAATAAAAACAAAATAAAAATATAAGGAAATAAAATATAAAGTTAATGTTTAATTTAGTACTAGTTTAATTTATTAGATGACATAAAGTTTTCAAAGTTGAAATAAATTTGAAACATTTTTTTTTTTTTTTTTTTTGTAATTTATTGTGGAAAAGAGAGGGAAAAAAAGAATGAGAGAATGAAGTGTGTAGACAGAAAGATAGCGATATGAAGGGAGGTAGAGCAGTGAGGCATGGAGATTCGCGGAATAAAACAGAGAGACCGCGCAATATGGCGTGTATAGTGTTGAGGAGAAAGCGACCTACTTGCAGGTCGAGTAATTATAAGCCTTGAACCAAGTAAACGAGTCTCTATAATGCTGCTGTTGCTGCTATTGCTGTGTCGTTGCTCGTGACCAAAGACACTACTTCTAAGCGTAAATCTGTGGCTTAGGATCGACTCTGACAAAAGACTCGATTAAAGAAATCTCCTGCTTTTTCATTCTACCTTTTATACTCTTTTTTTTTCTTTCTTTTTCTCTCTTATGCTCTTTTACTCGAAGCAGCTTCCTGTATCCGGTTTCTTTCACATTTTATCTCTTCATTCGTAAATAATAATGCTTCACACAGGTGGATTCTATTCAATCTTTCTAAATTTAATTGAATTTTTACATTTTAGTTTTTTTTTTACATTTTTTAATTAGTATTTTAAATTTTTAATATTTTACTAATAACCCCCTCCCCTGAAAATGGGATTTTTATTTTGTTACAAAAAAAAAAAAAATATTTGACTCAATTCAAATTATTTAAAAAATACCTACAAAGTCCAAATTTTTATTTGGATCTAAAAATATATTTGATTCAAATAACTGGAATTATTCGAATGAAATATTCATTTTTTAGGACAAAATAAAAATTAGTTGAACCAAGTAAATATTTTTTATTTGAATTGAGTCAAAACATTTTTTGTTTATTATACTAGTTATTGAAGTAAAAATCTCATTTTTATAATTGGATCAAGTAAATAATTAATTGAATCTAGTAAATGAATTTATTTGAACATAATTATTAATTTATTTGAAACTAATCATTTATTTCTCTCAAATATTTAAATTGTTGATTGATAATTTTACAGAATTATCACTAGACTTTAATTAGAATTATTTTAAAGAATCATTCTGGTAAAAATTGTGAGATTTTTGATTGGTAATTTTACAGAATTATCACTAGATTTTAATTAGAATTATTTTATAGAATCATTCTGGTAAAAAATTGTAAGATTTTTGATTGATAATTTTACAGAATTATCACTAGATTTTAACTAGAATTATTTTGTAGAATCATTCTGGTAAAATTGTGAGATTTTTTTAAATAGAAGAATTCTTTTTTTTTCGTTATTTGGAACAGGGGTGAGAAATCTTGTTAATTAGGGAAATAAATTTAATTGAATATAAAACACTTTGAAGTGTTTCACGAGTGAAATATTATTCCTGTTTTGTTAATTCAACGGACTCGTAAATAAAATTTGAATAATTGAATTACTCAAAAACTGGTTTTCCCTGCCGAAAGCTGCAAATTTGTTCATCACTTGGAAAAGTGGGTTGCTTCACTTCACTAAACTGAATTCTCTCAGTAGCCCTAAAAGCTAAATTTGGGTTTACGAGACGTGGTCAAAACTTTTAGTTTCCTCGTTATATATACACCCAACACACGTTGGTAGCTACGACAGAAATGAAATTGAAACTTTTACTTATTGTTTAACTTAAAAAGTTAAAACCAACATAATTAGTGACAATTTTCCCTTTTGATACAAATTATCTTTTTTTCACTTTAATATTGTTTGTAAACAATATCGTGTTATTTATATATAAATAATACGATTTTCGCCATTAAGAATATATTATTTTGTAAACAGCCACTAAAAGCTACTATTTCTGTTTTTTTTTTAAAGAATTTTCACTACTTTAAATTCGCTAATATATCAGAAATCAAAAAACTCTTCTCAAAAATTACAATCAAATTCTTTAAAACGATTCAATTATTTTCAAAAAATATTCGAAATTCAATTATTTTCAATATCTAGAATTTTTTATAAAATTTCGCAAAAGAATTCAATTATTTAAAAAAAAAATTGATAAAATTCATTATAAATTCAATTATATTTTCATAAATAATAAAATTCCCACAGAAATTCAATTAATTTAGAATATCATTTTCAAAAAAATTTCAAAAAAACAATTATTTAACAAAATTTATATACAATTCTTTACAATAATTCAATTATTTTCACTAAGAATAACATTTTTCATCGAAATTCAATTTTGTAAAATAATTTTTGATAAAATTCGAAACAAGAATTCCATTATTTTCATAAATAATAAAACTCATCGAAGAATTTCAATTATTTTTATAATACTATATTTTCAATTAATTATAATCGAAAAATTTAATTATTTTCACAAATAAACAATAAAGTTTTTCACAAGAATTCATTTAATTAAAATAAAATTTTCATATTTATTATATTTGAAAAAATTATTTAAAACAATGTACTTAAAAAATTCTTATGAAGAATTCAATTATTTTTGAAAATAACAAAATTTTCCACGGAAATTCAATTATTTTTGAAAATTTTAATAAAATTCTTATAGCAACTATTCAATTATTTTCATAAATAATAAAATTCATTGCAGGATTTCAATTATTCTTATAACCATTTTACAAGAATTGCTCAAAAATAATCATGTAAAAAAATATTTTTAAAAAATTCTTTGGAAGAATTCAATTATTTACAAAAATATTAAAATTTTCCACAGGTATTTAATTATTTTCAAAGATTCTAATAAAATTGTTCAAAAGAAATCAATTATTTTAAATACAATTTTAATTACTTTTTTTGGGAATAATTCAATTATTCCTTTAGATTTTAATACAATTCTTCCCAAGAATTCAGTTATTTACATAAATAATTTTTCGAGATAATTCAATTATGTTAATAAATAACAAAATTATTCCCGAAAATTCAATTATTTTGAGGCATTTTTAATAAAATTCTTTACAAAATTCAATTATTTTTATAAATAACAATATTCATCACAAGAATTACATTATTTTTGAAAGTAATAAATTTCTTCTGAGATTCAATTTTTTAATCAATTTAATTATTTTTAAAAATTCTAATAAAATCGATAAAGAATTCAATTATTTTCATAAACAATAAAATGCTTTTTACGAATTCAATTATAATATTTTCAACATAATTTAATAAAATATCACACATGCATTTAATTATTGTCAAAAATTTTAATAGAATTCTTTGTAAAATTTAATTATTTTTATAAACTTTTTGCAATTCAATGATTTTTAATATCTACTATTTTCATAAAATTTCCAAACAGAATTCAATTATTTAAAAAAATTTTGTAAAAATCTTCGTAAGAATTCAATTCTTTTCATGAATAATAAAAATTTCTCAGGAATTCAATTATTTAAATTAGAATTTGCATAAAATTAGTCGAAAGAAATCCATAATTTAAAAATTTTTATAAAATTCTTCAAAATAGTTAAATTATTATTTTCATAAATAATAAAATTCTTCTCAAGAATTCAATTATTTTTAAAAATTCTAATAAAATCGATAAAAAATTCAATTATTTTCATAAACAATAAAATGCTTTTTACCAATTCAATTATAATATTTTCAACATAATTTAATAAAATATCACACATGCATTTAACTTTTAATTATTGTCAAAAATTTTAATAGAATTCTTTGTAAAATTTAATTATTTTTATAAACTTTTTTCAATTCAATGATTTTTAATATCTACTATTTTCATAAAATTTCCAAAGAGAATTCAATTATTTAAAAAAATTTTGTAAAAATCTTCGTAAGAATTCAATTCTTTTCATGAATAATAAAAATTTATCAGGAATTCAATTATTTAAATAAGAATTTGCATAAAATTAGTAGAAAGAAATCAATTATTAAAAGTTTTTTATAAAATTCATCGCAAGAATTAAATTATTTTTATAAATATTTAAAATTCTGTCATGAATAATAAAATTCTTTGCAGGAATTGAATTTATTAGCAGGATAAAAAAGAAGTAAATATTTTTGATGAAAATTAGGAAAAAGTCAGTAAAATAAAAAATATGGAATGGATTTTTTGGCAATTTTGTGAAGTGTCTAAAACGAGTTTTTTTTGTCGTCAAGTTTAATTTTTCGATATCTACTTTTTTACTACTTTTTTCAGTTTGTAAGCTACTTTTTGCTACTTTTTTAAAATTAATTATCGATTGCGAAGTCTGAAAGGGATAATAATTTATTTTTAAGAGACTGATTGGAATTAAGTTTGTTTATATAATTTAAGAGACTAATTAGAATTTAGTTTATAAAATTTAATTATAATTATTCGTAATTTACCGTTTTTTCCAAAGTTTCTCTTTTCGGACACGTCACTGAATATTTAGCGCCGTCGCTAAGCGTAAAAAAATTGTCCTTCTATTGGAAAATGAATTTTCGAGATTTTACCTTTTAATAAATCCTTGAAAAGTTCACGAGACCGAAAAGTTGAAAAAAAAAATTACAAATTACAAAATTGAAGTATTTTCTAAAAATAATTTTCAAATACTCATAGGTACAAATAATTCATATAAGGTATTTAAAACAAATTATTATCGAAATGAAAAATTTGGAAAAAATAAATAGAAGAAATAAAAAAAATAAGGTAAAAATAAATCACTATTCTTGAATTGCGATTCATCTTTCTCCACTTTCCTTTAACACCCTCGTCACTATGGCACTAAAGGCGCGCGTACAATTTTCTAAGAGAGATAGAGACAGATAGTGGCTCTCGGCATGGAAATACCAAGACTGGAAAGTTTTGACACGAATTTCCTCTCACGAGTCAAGAAAAGAAGGTAAGAATGAAAGAAAGAAAGAAAGATTTTCCAAATTACGTGAAAAGAAGTTGGTGGAAAAATTATTCAGTTTACATTTTTCATCGCAACTTGTGCGCGTCTTTTCAAAAAAAAAACAAAAAAAAATGAGGAGAAAGCGAGAGAGCCTGTGAAAAGAAACAAAATTTAAACACGATGAAAACGATTCTGCTTTTATATGCGCTTACAAAACTTTCTGCTGCTTATTTCACTCCGCCATTGAAACTAATTAGATTTCATTGCATTAAAATTGTTGATGCGCTTTCGAAAACTTTTTCAAATCCAATTTCTCTCTAAGATCTCTTTGTGAAAAATATAACAACAAAATTGTCTTTTTGGTTTTGAAATTTTTTTTTGTATACTTTTTT
The DNA here is from genome assembly GCF_015476425.1 of Leptopilina heterotoma. Taxonomy (NCBI): domain Eukaryota; kingdom Metazoa; phylum Arthropoda; class Insecta; order Hymenoptera; family Figitidae; genus Leptopilina; species Leptopilina heterotoma. The sequence continues at coordinate 138,424 of NW_025111079.1, read as the reverse complement.
GGGTAATATTTTCCTTTTTTACGGTGAAATTACTTTCTCTATCGTAAAAACATTTCACAAAGAGAAAATATTCTTTTTTTAAGCTCCGGGAGGAAAAAAAATTTACTTCGCAACAGATAACTTAGTATCAAATAAATATTTACTTGAATCAAATTAATTAAATCTAAAAATCGAAATAAAAATTGTTTCATTAAATATTTATTTAATCAAACAATTTTTTTTTAATCGAACAATAAAAAATTGTTTGATTAAATAAATATTAATTGAAACAATTTTTATTGTTTGATAAAAAATTGTTCGATCTAAATTAAAAATGGTTTTATTAAATATTTATTAAATCCAACAATTTTTGTTTGAACAAAAATTGTTTGATTAAATAAATATTTAATGAAACAATTTTTATTGTTTGATAAAAAATTTTTCGATCTAAATTAAAAATGGTTTTATTAAATATTTATTAAATCAAACAACTTTTGTTCAAACAAAAATTGTTTGATTAAATAAATATTTAATGAAACAATTTTTATTGTTTGATAAAAAATTGTTCGATCTAAATTAAAAATTGTTTAATTGAATATTTATTTAATCAAACAATTTTTGTTCAAATAAAAATTGTTTGATTAAATAAATATTTAATGAAACAATTTTTAATTTAGATCGAACAATTTTTTATTCATAGATGAAATAAATTTGCGTTTACAGTTAGAATAATAATAATACATAAATTGGGGTGTAAATTGAACAGCAATCGGCGGTCAAAACGAGACACAATTTCAATTCAAAATTTTAGCCATGTTTGATTTGACTTTCGTGAAGTGCATCGAGAACTCATGCCGGAAGTTAGAACGTTTCCGCGATGAGGGTTGAATGTCTGGCCTGTTGGGATTGTTGGGCGTTGGGGCTGCTGCATTGATCGGGAGGGCTTATCCCTCCCCTTCACTCTTCCCACCACTTTCCCCCTCGTCCAAGTTCGCGGCAGACGAAGGGTGAAACACACGCGTTACCTTCAAATTCACTCTCTCTCTCTCTCCCTCTTTTTTTTAATTCCTTTTTCTCTTCTAAACAAAACAAATTTTTATTTCACTTCTCGTGTTGTAAATTTAATTCAGTAAATTATGATTTTCATTCTTTACACATTTATGACTCTTTAACTTTTTTTTTAACTTTTTAAAATTCTTCACAACTCTTTAGTTCTTTGAAATTTCTTTCTATTGAAAAAAAATGTATTTGATTAAAATAACCGATTACTTGACTATTATCAATTTAAATATTTACTTGAATCAAATAATTTTTATTTGAGTCAATTAAATTTTATTTCAACCAATAATTTCAGTATTTGAAGCAAATATGAATTGAACCATTTAATTGACTCAAATAACAATTATTTGATTCAAGTAAACATTTAATTGATAATCATTTATAACTTCTTCAAAATTCAATTTTTTTTAGTTTTTTTAACTAAAATTCTTCTATAAATCCATTATTTAAATAATTAATTAATTTAAATAATTAAGTCCATTGTTTAAATAATTATGTAATTGAATAAAATTAATTAATTTATTAAATAATCAATTTTTTATTTCAATTTTTAATTTAAATAATTAATTTATTCAATTATTTATTTAAATAAAGGATTTATAAAAGAACTTTAGTTTAAAAAAACTAAAAAAAAAATTGAATTTTGAAGAAGTTATAAATGTTTGCAAAAATTCAATTATTTTCAAAAGAAATAAAATTCTTCACAGAAATTCAATTATGTTTAAAAATTTTTGCCCAAATTTCAATTATCTTTATAAATAATAAAATTCTTCTCTAAAATTAAATTATTTTAAAAAATTTTAATAAAAATTGTTGTCAAAATTTCAATTATTTTCAAAAATTTTCCAGAATTCAAAGATTTTTAATATCTACTATATATTTTAATAAAATTTTCTAGAAGAATTCAATTGTTTTAAAAAAACGTTCATAAAATTCTAAGCGAACATTTAGTTATTTTCATAAATAATAAAAATTTCACTGGAATCCAATTATTTATTGTTATAAATTTCTTCACAATAATTCAATTATTTTTATAAGAATTTAAATTTTTCTCTGGAAATTAATTTTTTCTTTGTAAATAATAAAAATCTTTAGAGAATATAAATTAGTTTTACAAATGATTGCAGAAATTCAATTGTGTTAAAAGTAATAAAAAAATAAAAATTTCAGAGAAATTCAATTATTTACAAATTTTTTATAAATTTGTTTGCAATAATTCAATTATTTTTATAAATTATAAAACTCATTGCATAATTTCAATTACTTTTTAATACAATTTTAATTGGATTCTTCGAAAATTTAATTTTATACTTAAAAATTTTATTCAAATTTCTTCGAAAGAATTCAATTATTTAAAAATATGTTGATATTAATAGAATAAATGATGATGGGAAGGTGAAAATTTAAAAATTTTAAAGGTTTTAAATTAAAATCTCTGTAAATTTGAATTTTTTCATACTATTAACTAACAATTCTGTGGAATTAATTTTTTTGAAGTTATTTAAATTTTTTTACTTTCTAATAATTTAATCGAAGAATTTCCGAATAATAGAAATTTCGTAAGATTGAATTGATAACAAATGGATTTGAAAATTCTCAAAGAACTTTTCCAAAAATTATTAAAAATAATTGAGAATTGATTTGAAGAAGAATTGTAGTAAAATTTTTTGAAAAATACTAATTGAATTGAAATTATGAATATTAATATTATTGAATATAAGTAATTTTGTAAATTAAATTTTCATTTGAAAAAAATATAATGTTAAAGAATATTTTTCTTAAATACACAAATAATAATGGTAATAAAAGTAAATAAATTTTTAATTTCCTTTCTTTGTAAGAACATTAAATATTTTTTCTTTATAAAAATTTTTAATTTGAAGTAATTTACTGACAATATTATTAGTTTACTTAAATTAAAATCATTTAAACTACTTAGAATTAAAAAGTTGTTAGAAATACATTTTTAATTAATTTTGATTAGAAAACTACTAAAAAATAGTCAGGGTTGGACCACGTTTTCAATTTTCATTATAACATTTTTTCAAAAAATGAATTTAGACAATTGAGTTATATTGATGGTGTAACATTAAATAAAAAAAAATTTTGATAGTTGTAGTCAAGGTCGGATCTTATAGTCAAGGTTGGACTATTTCTGAAAATTGAAGCGCTTTTCATTTCTCAATTTGAACATAAAATAATATTTTAGAAAGATGGTTTCATTGTTCAGAGAGAATATTTGTTTACGATGTTTAGCGTCGACGCTAAATTCCAGAAACTGTATTAGCGTTATAGTACTGATGCATTACGGCGACGATTTTCGATATTATATAGGAGAGAAATTATTGCTTTTCTATACTAGAAATCAATTAAAAGAAGAAAAAGAAGAAGAAGAAGAAGGGTGAAAATCTTTTGCGTATTCTTGGAACTGTCTGTATCTCTTCATGAAAATTCATGAAAGGAAACAGGCGCGAACGGGCGAGTGAGTTTTCGAGTGGATTACGTAAGCACATAATTGCCTGTTACACGAGACAGACAAGTCGCTTGTTAATGCAAAACTTTCTCTCTCCCTCTCTCTCTTTTCTGCCCTTCTTTATTTCTTCTTCTCTTCCTTTTTTTCGTTTTTCTTTCTTTCTTCCCATTTCATTCTTAATTTTTCGTCCTTTTTTTCTTCCCTTCTTCCATTTTTTGTTATATTTTTATTCTTTCTTTATTTTCCTTTATTCTTTCTTCTCTTCTTTCTTTTTTCCTCGAAAGGCTCCGCCTACTTTCCCCACTTTGCGCCACTGGCGAATAAAAGTTCGAAGGGCTCCGCCTACTTCCCCCACTTTGCGCCACTGGTGAATAAAAAAGTTCGAATGGCTCCGCCTACTTTCCCCACTTTGCGCCACTGGCGAATAAAAGTTCGAAGGGCTCCGCCTACTTCCCCCACTTTGCGCCACTGATGAATAAAAAAGTTCGAATGGCTCCGCCTACTTTCCCCACTTTGCGCCACTGGCGAATAAAAATTCGAAGGGCTCCGCCTACTTCCCCCACTTTGCGCCACTGGCGAATAGAAGCGCGAATGGCTCCGCCTACTTCTCCCACTTTGCGTCACTCGCGAATAAAAGTTTAAAAGGCTCCGCCTACTTTTCCTATTTTGCGCCACTGGCGAATAAAAAAATACTAGTTTTTGACGCTAAGCGCGGACGCTAACTTCAGAAATATAATTAATATCAAATTAATCATTAATCGTGGATATTTATTTACATAGAAAAAAAATAGTATACAAAGAATCTCCCCCTTTACTTTCTAGTATTAGCATATAATCAATTTATTGGGGGAAAAAAGTTATAACTCTTTTTTTAGTAACTCCCTTGACTTCTTTATTTTATAACATGCACGTGCCTTGCAGTGCTCGATATATCACTTAAAGAGTGGTTTTACACCATAAGCTGACATTTTAGAAGCGCAATGCATCTCTATCTCACTCTTTTTTTTTCTGCAGTTTATAACGCAGTTCGTTACACAACTCAGGAGTGCGTGACCTTTGTATATTATTGTTCCCCCATCATACCTCCTTTGTGAACGTTTTGTATACACATTTATTATACAATAAACGCTCATATTAGTATACACTAAACATACATGCAATCGCAACTATTGTGCAAATTTTAAACATTCGATCAAGGTCACTGAATCGTAATTCTCTATTCATATGGATTTCATTTTTATCGAATAAAAATAAATACAAATTTTATTTTATCGACAAATACCAATAAAGGAAAAAACAGATGGGAATATAACAATTGAGCAGCGGGGAAAATAGTTTTCATGAATGGAAATAAAAATACTTTACTCGTAACAGTTAAAATTGACTTTAAAAATCCACTTCTCGATTGCTTTCGCAATTGACACTCGTTTTTGTTTTTTATTTGTAATTGAATTTGTGATCGAGAGAGGCAATTGTTTTCTCGTTCACTGTAAAGGAAAATATTACTCTACTGCAATTTTAGTATTTTTTTGATTCTAAATACTGAGAATAGAGTTTATTTTTTATATAAGAATTGGTAAAAAAAATGTAGAGATTGGAAGAGTGGGGCAAAAGTGGGCAGTGCCTCCAACTAGAAGCGCGAATGGCTCCGCCTACTACTTCTCCCACTTTGCATCGCTGGCGAATAAAAGTTCGAGTGGCCCCGCCTACTTCTCCCACTTTGCGCCACTGGCGAATAAAAATGATACGCCAATTATTTTTAATACATTTTTTATTTGATTATTCGAAATACCTGAATTATTCTAATAAAATTTCAAAAAATAATTAAAAAATTCAATTATTTTCAAAAATTTTATTTAAATCCTTCGCATGAAATCAATTATTTTTACAAATAATAAAATTTTTCCCAGAAATTCAATTATTAAAAAAAATTTAATAAAATTCATTTCTAGAATTCAATTATTTTCATAAATAATAAAATTCATCTCAAAACTTTAATTATTTTTAATAAAATTTTAATTAAATTATTCGAAATAAAGAAATAATTTAATTACATTTTCAAAAAATAATTCAAAAAATTCAATTATTTTCAAACATTTTATTCAAATCCTTCGTAATAATTCAATTATTTTTACAAATAATAAAACTATTCACAGGAATTCAATTATTTAAAAAAATTTATTAAAATTCATTTTAAGAATTTAATTCTTTTTCTAAATAATGCAATTGATCGCATAAATTTAATTATTTTTAATAAAATTTCAATTATTTTAATTAATTAATGATTTTAATTTTAATTATTCTATTGAATTTTTAAAAAATTATTGAAAAAATTCAATTATTTCCAAAGATTGTATTCAATTCGTTCGCAAGAATTCAATTATTAAAAAAAATTCGTTGCAGGAATTCAATTATTTTTATAAATAATAAAATTCTTCGCAAGATTTAAATTATTTTTAATACAAATTTAAATTAATTCATCGAAAAATTTAATTATTTTCAAAAGTTTTGTTGAAATTCCACAAAAGAAATCAATTATTTTTGAAAAAAATAAATTTTTTTCTAGAAATTCAATTCTTTAAAGAAATTTAATAAAATGGGTTGCAAGAATTCAATTATTTTCATAAATAATAAATTCATCGCAAAAATTTAATTATTTTTAATAAAATTTTAATTAAATTATTCGAAATAAATTAATAATTCAATTACATTTTCAAAAAATAATTCAAAAAAATTCAATTATTTCCAAAAATTTTATTCAAATCCTTCGTAACAATTCAATTATTTCTACAAAGAATAAAACTATTCACAGGAATTTAATTATTTAAAAAGATTTATTAAAATTTATTTTAAGAATTCAATTCCCTTTCTAAATAATAAAATTGATAGCAGAAATTTAATTCTTGGTTAATTTAATTTTAATTATTTTAATTAATTAGTTTTAAAAATTATTTAAAATTAAATATTTTAATTTTAATTATTCTATTGAATTTTCAAAAAATCATTGAACCAATTCAATTATTTCCAAAAATTGTATTCAATTTGTTCGCAAGAATTCAATTATTAAAAAAAATTCGTTGCAGGAATTCAATTATTTTTATTAAATAATAAAATTCTTTGCAAGATTTAAATCATTTTTAATAATTAATACGAATTTTAAATTAACTCCTCGAAAAATGTAATTATTTCCAAAAGTTTTGTTGAAATTCTTCAAAAGAAATAAATTATTTTTGAAAAACTTTGATAAAATTCTTTATTAGTATTCAATTTGTAAAGAAATAATCAATTACTCTATTAATTATTTATTTTTTTGATTTAAGTAGTTGAATTCTCGTCGAACTTTGTAAAAAGAATAATTATAAATAAAATGCTTTAGAGTTTGTATAATTTTATTTAGAAAAAAAAGAATAATTATAGTATTTTGAAAAATTTTAACTACAATTTTTTTATCATAGTTTTATATTTAAAAAAAATTTTATTTCTTTACTTTTAAAAAATTATATTTAAACTATCGACTCGCTAGCTCGCTCGCTCGGTTATGATTAAATTTATTTGCATGTAGTTATTTATTTGTAAATTATTGAAACATTGTATATTAAATTATTATATAAATATTTTATCATTTTCTGACAAAATTTGTACATATTGAATTTAAATTGAATTTATATTGAATTTAAATTCATATAAAATTTATTTTTTTACTTTTAAAATTTATATTTAAATTTATAAAATTCGATTGAATTTTCGAAGAATAAAGGTTTGGAAAATAATTGAATTTTGTTTTTCGCACAGAAGGAAAAAGTAATTATTATGCAATTACTTAATTTTCTTTTTATTCACAACTATAAATCAATGTCGATAATAAAAATACGAAAACTTTCATTATCGCAATTGATTTGTGGATATAATATTATGAAGTAAGTAAGAGGGTAAAAATTCATTGAACGTGACTTTAGAGGATTTAAGAGTGAGGCGAATCGGTTCAACATTATAAGATTGAACTACTTGAAAGAAAAACTAAAGTCGTTTAGTTTCTCTCACACATTCATGTGAAAAGTGTATATATACAATGTATAACTGTATATTTCTCTCCTTCTAACCTTGTGGGATAAAGTTTCTGTTCGATGGAGCATACATCGTTGAAGCTGGGACATCAATAATTCGGATATCCTCTCTTGTGCCAGACCAGAAGGTATAGAACGGAAAGATGGAGAGAACGATCGTTTATTACACTCGAGCTATAGTTTGCACTTAGACAACCGCCACGCCGAGACAAGTAACCCTCGAGAAAGAACATATAAAAGAGATCCCAGCAAACACAAAACACTGATAAAGTGAAAATCGAGTACAGATAATGATTTATTGTCCATTTTTTTTTTAAAGAAATCAATATTTTCCTAATTGTTATTAATTAATTATTAAAAAAAAATCTTTTATCTCTCATAAATTACAGACTTCGCATTCATCTACTAAAACACCTACTATTTACTATTTTTTACGTTATGCTACTATTTGGATACTTTTTTTTTTAGATTTCAGCTACTAAAAGATACTATTTCTGTTTTTTTTTAGATTTTACACTACTTTAAATTCGCTAATAAAAAAATCAAAAAACAATTCTCAAAAATTATAATAAAATTTTTTAAAAAGATTCAATTATTTTCAAAAAATATTCGAAATTCAATTATTTTCAATATCTAGTACTTTCGTAAAATTTCGTAAAAGAATTCAATTATTTAAAAGAAATTGGTAAAATTAATCCAAAATTCAATTATTTTCATAAATTTCAATTCAATTAATTTACAATAATTTTTTAAAAAGATTTATTAACATTGTTCGCTATAATTGAATTATTTTCATTAATAATAAAATTTTTGTCAGGAATTCAATTATTTTTGAAAATTTTAATAAAATTCTTAGCAAACTATTCAATTATTTTCATAAATAATAAAAATCATCGCAGAATTTCAATTATTTAAAAAAAAAATTACAAGAATTGCTTAAAAAAATGTAATTACTCTTAAAAATTTCATTTCATTTCCTCGAGAAAATCAATTATTTAAAAAAATGTTTTTTTTACATTCTTTGGAAGAATTCAATTATCATTTTCAAATATTTTAATGAAATTGTTTGAAAGAAATCAATTATTTTAAATACAATTTTAATTAAACTTTTGGAAATAATTTAATTATTCTATTAGATTTAAATAAAATTCGTCTTAAAAATTAAATTATTTAGAATTAAATTATTTACATAAATAATTCATCGAGATAATTCAATTATTAAAGATAAATAACAAAATTATTCACGAAAATTCAATTATTTTGAGGCATTTCAATAAAATTTTCTTTGCAAAATTCAATTATTTTCATAAATAATAATATTCATCACATGAATTTAATAATTTAAAATAGAATTTTCATAATATTTATTATACTTCGAAAAAATTAATTCTTTAAAACAATGTTTATAAAATTCTTAAGAAGAATTCAATTATTTCTAAAGATAAAATATTTTACAAAAATTCAATTCTTTTTAAAGGATTTTTTAAAAATTGTTCGCAATAATTGATTTATTTTCATAAATAATAAAATTCTTCTCAGGAATTGAATTAATTTTGAAAATGTTAATAAAATTCTTAGCAACTATTCAATTATTTTCATAAATAATAAAATTCATCGCCGGATTTTAATTATTTTTATAACCATTTTACAAGAATTGCTCAAATATATAATTATTTATAAAATTTTAATTTCAATTCCTCCAAAAAATTAATTATTTAAAAAAAAATGTTTTTTTAAATTCTTTGAAAGAATTAAATTATTTACAAAAATATTAGAATTTCGCACAGGAATTCAATTATTTTCAAATATTTCAATAAAATTGTTCGAAAGAAATCAATTATTTTAAATACAATTTTAATTAAATTTTTTTCAAATAATTTAATTATTCTTTTAGATTTTAATAAAATTCGTAAGAATTCAATTTTTTCATGAATAATAAAAATTTCTCTTGAGTTAAATTAATTTCTAATTAGAATTTGCATAAAATGAGTCGAAAGAAATAAATTATTTAAATTTTTTTTTATAAAATTCTTCGCAAGAATTAAATTGTTTTTATAATTTCTTTCTATTTTTTTCTTTTTCTAATTTCTTTTATTCTTTTCGTGAATAGTAAAATTCGTTTACAGGTATTAAATTTTTTAGCAGGATAAGAAGGAAGTAAATTTTTTTTATGAAAATTAGGAAAAAGTCAGGAAAATAAAAAATATAGAATGGGATTTTTGGCTGTTTTGTAAAGTGTCTAAAATGTGTTTTTTTTATTATCAAGTTTAATTTTTTGATAGCTATACTTTTTTTTAGTTTGAAAACTACTTTTCGCTACTTAATTAAAATTAATTATCGTGTGCGAAGTCTGAAATGACAATTAATAATTATAAATTAACAAATTGTTTTTTCTTCTGTTGCAGGTAAATTTCATTTTGAATTTCAACAATTGGATTTTTTGTAAGTTTTAAACTAATATTTCCTTACTTTATTTCTAAATAAAAAAAAATAGTGAAAATGAATAAAATTATGAGGGTAAAAAATTTTTTTTTATATAAAAATAATTGAGAAGGTAAAATAATAAAATAAAAGTAATAAAAGGCAAAGGTGAAAGTGTGGTCGTCTGATGCATCGATCGTCATCCTTTCTATACACTATAATACATATACAGGTTCGGACACACACTGTATAGGAAATATAGTAAAAGGTTGTGATATGGCCTTCATGTTGTTACGTTGCAAACTTCTTACGATAGTTTAGTGACATCTGCAATATTACTTTTATAGAGGGAAACGAGAAAGGAAAAAAAGAATTCAAACATACATCTTAGTTTAAAAGTGACATATATAGAATCGTAAAAAAAGGATGTCAAGGAAACTTCAATTTTGATAAATATTTTTACATTCCCACGATATGAGAAAGTATTGTAATTTTTTTTTTCGTTACGTGATATGAAAAATGTCCTTTTCTTTCAAAGAATAGTCTATTAATTTTTTTTTAAGTTCCGTGCTGAAATTATTCTTTTCTTATAGAGGTCATTAAATTTTTTTTTTTTTTTTTTTTTTTTTTTAAAGGGAAATTATTTAAAAATTTTTATTTATTATTTATAGCAATAATAATGTAATTTAAATCTATTTGTCATGTTGCTATCAGGTAAAGATCAACGTAATGGACAATAAAATCAATTCAAGACAGGAGTAGTCAAACTAACGATTATAATAAACCGATACGACATAAGGCACTCCCGCTTTATCGAATTAATCTGTTGGTGATTTATGAAAACCTTTCAAGACCATAAATACTCGTCCGTTGTGCGATTAGTTAATGCGAAATGCTTTTGTTGAAGTGAATCGGAAAAAATGCGGTTGAAGATCAAGTTTTTGAATTTGCAACTTTTTTTTTTAATTTTCTTTCTTTCCTTTTTTATTTATTTCTTTTTTCTTTATTGTTTCAAAATCGTAAGTATAGTAAATTTTGTAAATCGAACGATGTTTCAAAGTTTTAGGTTAAAAAGAATCTTGAAATAATTAAAAAAAAAAAAATTCCCAAATAATAATTTTTGACGCTAACTTCCAGGGATATTTTTTTATCCGTTTCTTATTGTCTCCAAACCGTAAATCGTAATTTTTTTGAAATCGAACAATGTTTAAAAGGTTTTAGGTTAATGATTAAAAAAGAAAAATCCCCAAATAACAATTTTTGACGCTGAGCGTCGACGCTAACTTCCAGTGGAACATTATCTTTCACTATTCATGTAAAAACGCTTTCCAAAGAACAAAAAACAATTTATTAACAATTTATTTTTTTGTTCTTTGATTGAAATAGAATTTTTAAAAAAATCCCTTTGATCGATACAATAAGTTCAGAAAGGCTAAAATAAAGTTGCTCTGATTTGGCGACGATGAACGACCAATTTCAACGTTTTTTATTCATTTTCTTCTCATTTCACATAAAAGAACCGCAGAACTCTTTAAGAATGAACGATAGAGCGTGCCTAGTTGTATGGTATAGAGACACAGACACATACACTTTATAGTAAATCTAAGGCATTTACACATCGACAAATCAATGGGACGAACGAAGCGTGAATAGCGAATGAGAATATATTTGCATACACTCGACGACTATGAAAGGACTTGTATCTGCGCCTTTACACTGTCCGTTTGACTCGAAATTCTACATTATACTTCATTTTATTACTCTTTGTTTTAAACTTTCTTTTCTTTCTTTGAAATGTATCCGCAATTTTCCTGATTTTTTGCGAAAAGAATAAGAATTTATTCTTTTTTTTTCTATTGGATCCTACAATTGTTATCGCACTAAAAAAAATGTTTCTATCTCTTATTTTGTGTCCTTTTAACCAAAAAGGCGTTTATCAAATTTATATTTGAGATTTTACTTTTGGTTAAATTATCCCAAATTTTAGTTATATTTCAATAGGAATGTTTGATTATTTAATCAGAATCCATTAAAAAAAAAAATTTAATCAGAAATATGCGGTTAGCGAATATTGGAAATTTTATTAGTTAAATTATCAAAAATTTTAGTTATTTCAACAGGAATTTTTTTATTATTTATCCAGAATTCTTTGCATTTTACTGAATAAAAGTTTATTTGATTCAAGTAAACGATTACTTGTATATTATCAAATAAATATTTATCTTTATATCAAAACAGTTTTTATTCCATTATTTAGATTAACAAGTTCAATTAAATTGTATTTGCTTCAAATATAACGAAATTATTGGGTCAAATACAATTTATTTCATTTAGATAATGAAATTATTGATTTAAACATAATTTATTAATTGATTTACATAATGAAATTATTGTTTGAAATAAAATTTATTTGGTTTCAAATGAAATTATTAGATTCCAGTAAATATTTATTTGATAACCTACTATTTACTACTTTCTTAACGTTATGCTACTATTTGGATACTTTTTTTTAGATTTAAGCCACTAGAAGCTACTATTTCTGTTTTTTTTTTTGAGAATTTACACTACTTTAAATTCGCTAATACTAGAAATCATAAAGCTATTCTCAAAAAATATAATCAAATTCTTTAAAAAGATTCAATTATTTTCAAAAAATATTCGAAATTCAATTATTTTCAATATTTAGTATTTTCATAAAATTTCGCAAAACAATTCAATTATTTAAAAAAAAATTAATAAAATTCAGCATAACTTCAATTATTTTCATAAATAATAAAACTCATCGAAAAATTTAAATTATTATTTCAATATTCAATTATTATTTCAATTATTATTTCAATTTTAAATTTCAATTATACAATTTCCATTCAATTATTTACAAAAATATTAAAAATTTTCACAGGTATTCAATTATTTTCAGATATTTTAATAAAATTGTTCGAAAGTAATCAATTATTTTAAATACAATTTTAATTAAATTTTTTGGATATAATTCAATTATTCTTTTTGATTTTAATAAAATTCTTCCACAAGAATTCAATTATTTAAAATAAAATTTTCATAATATTTATTATCTATCGAAAAAATTAATTATTTATAACAATGTTTATAAAATTCTTATAAACAATTCAATTATTTACAAAAATAACAAAATTTTTCACAGAAATTCAATTATTTTTAAACAATTTAGTAAAATGTTTTTTAATACAATTTTACAGGAATTGCTCAAAAAATGTAATTACTCTTAAAAATTTAATTTCAATTCCTCGAACAAATCAATTATTTGAAAAAATGTTTTTTTAAAATTCTTTAGAAGAATTCAATTATTTACAATAATATTAGAATTCTTCTCAGGGATTCAAATTATTTTCAAATATTTTAATAAAATTGTTCGAAAGAAATCAATTATTATAAATACAACAATTCAATTATTTACATAAATAATTCTTTGAAATAATTCAATTATTAAAGATAAATAACAAAATTATTCCTGAAAATTCAATTATTTTGCGGCATTTTTAATAAAATTCTTTGTAAAATTCAATTACTTTCATAAATAACAATATTCATCACAAGAATTCGATTATTTTTAAAAAGTAATAAATTTCTTCTTAGAAATTCAATTATTTTAAAAAATTCTAATAAAATCGTTCGCAAGAATTCAATTATTTTCAAAAGAATTAAATAAAATACCACACAGACATTTAATTATTTTCAAAAATTTAAGTAGAGTTCTTTGTAAACTTTAATTATTTTTCAAAACTTTTCGCAATTCGTAATGATTTTCAATATCTACTATTTTCATAAAATTTCCAAACAGAATTCAGATATTTAAAAAATTTTTTATAAAACTTTTCGTAAGAATTCAATTTTTTTCATGAATAATAAAAATTGTCAGGAATTCAATTATTTAAATTAGAATTTGCATAAAATTAGTCGATAGAAATCAATTATTTAAAATTTTTTTATAAAATTTTTTGCCAAAATTAAATAATTTTTATAAATATTAAAATTTTTTCATGAATAGTAAAATTCTTTGCACGAATTGAATTTATTAGCAGGATAAGAAAGAAGTAAATATTTTTGATGAAAATTAGGAAAAATTCAGGAAAATGAAATAGATAGAATTAATTTTTTGTAAATTTTGTAAAGTGTCTAAAACGAGTTTTTTTTGGTGGTCAAGTTTAATTTTTCGATAACTACTTTTTTAACAACTTTTTTTTTTAGTTTAAAAGCTCCTTTTTGCTACTTTTTTAAAATTGATTATCGAATCCGAAGTCTGTAGTAAATATGTTTAATATGTAAATATGTTTACTAATTTGAATTAGTGGCTGACCTTTTGCTTTTGAATTAGTAAATTTTACTAATATATAGTAATTTTTACTAATAAATAGTAATTTTTACTAATAAATAGTAATTTTTTACTAATTTATTAGTAAAATTTACTAAATCAAAAGCAAAAAGTCAGTCACTACTTCTTATTAATAAACATTTTTGCTCATTCAAATATACTCTCTAAATCTGCAGTAGTTAAAAATAATTAATTAGTAGTAAAATCGAGGCGACTTTTTGCTTTAGGAATTATTAAAAAATAACTAAGTATGTATCGTAGATAAAAGTGTATTTAACTAATAAATTAGTTATTATTAACTATTTCGTTAGTAAAATATATCACAATTTTTCTATGGCTATTAAATTAAGACAAAAAACAAATTAAAAGTGTTGCGAAGCAACATTTATTATATTTATAAATATTTATTAATAATAAATAATATTATTTAATAATAAATTATTAAATTATTAATAAATAATAAATTAATAATTAATAATTAATAAATATTATTATTATTATTATTATTATTATTATTATTATTATTATTTAATTATTAAATTATTAAATTATTAATTAATTATTAATTATAATTAATTATTCATTTATTTTATTCGTTTTTTGTCTCAATTTGATATTCTTAAAAAAACTTGTGATTTTAATCAGTAACTGACTTTTTACTATCAAATTAGTTATTTTTGACTAATTCAAATTTAGAGAATTTTTAAATTTTTAGATTTAATTCAATTCTAAAAGTTTAGTAATTTATACAAGAGTAGAAAAAACAAGGAACATTGCAAACAAGTAGAATTAAAGCGCAAGAGAGTTTAGATAATTAATGGAGCAAAAAGAAAATAGAAATCAAGTAGAAATTAGAATTTAAGCGCAAGAGAGTTTAATAATTAAAAAAGTAAAAAGAAAATAGAAATTAAAGCTTTAGTTAGTAATTTAAAGAGATTAGTAATTGAAGAAGTAAAAAAAAATATCGAAATTCAAGTGGAATTAAAGAAAGAGATGAAAGGATATTTTTGAATGTATATGATATGCTATAATGGTAAATAGGGAGTATGGTGATTAATTTGCAGAAACATTGTTTGATTGGAGCACATGGTCGGGCCAGTGGGAAGGGATTATTCTTGGCCCGAGGGGTCGATTTGAATCTCTTGCGAACCCTTTGGATTGATCTCACTCGCCTCTCCAGTAGGTAGGATATCAACCAGTATGCTAATAGGATTACGGCAAACCCACACTCTCAGCAAAATGTTAGCATGACATGATGACGCGATCGTGTCCGTTAGTCATGAAGACGTTTGAACACGGAATTGCTTTTCAACTTAAGCTCCCTTGTATATTCTTCAATTTGACATCTTCTTAATTTTTTGTTTGTCTCCTCGAAAGCCATCAGGATTAGATTCTTATAAATTATTATTCGCATTTTGTTATCATTACTCCTCTCTCTCTCTGTCTCTCTGTCTCTGTCTCTCTGTCTCTCTTCTTTTCTGTTTCATTTATCTTTTTGTTTTTTGTTTCTATTTTTCTTTTCTTCTTTCATTCTTTGCTTCATTTTTTCTATCCTTCTTTCATTCTTTACTTTATTTTTTCTTTCGTTGTTTCATTCTTTGATTCATTTTTCCCTCCTTGTTTAATTCTGTCTTTCGTTCAATATTTTTTTTTCTTTTTTTTTGTTCATTTTTTCCCGTCTTTTTTCCAGTGAAAATTTTTTTAAAAATATTTTTATTGCTCACTCTCTACTATTATTTTTTTCGATCTATTTTTTCCTACTTTTTTCTTTTACTATTTGCTAACTATTTGGATACTTTTTTTTAGATTTGAAACACTAAAAGCTACTTTTTTCTGTGTTTGAAAATATTCATTGATAAAATTCCCTAATAGTTGGAATAAAAAAATTATACTCGAAAATTTTAATAAAATTCTTAAAAACATTTCAATAAATTTTAATAAAATTCCTTCAAACGATTCAATTACTTTCTCAAAACATTTTCAAAATTCAAATATTTTTAATATCTACTATTTTAATTACAAAATTTCTTAAAAAGAATTCAATTATTTGAAAAAAAAATTTTATACAATTCTTTGCAAGTATTCAATTATTTTTTATAAATAATAAAATTTTTTACAGAAATCTTATTATTTTAAGACATAACTTTTAAAAAATTTTTGGAAAAAATCAATTATTTAAAATGATTTTTATAAAGTTCTTTACGAAAATTCAATTATTGAAAATAATCTTAAGAAATATTCAAATATTCAATAAATTATTTATTTTTTTATTTAAATAATTATTGAATTCTCCTGGGACTTTCTAATGAAAATTGATTTAAAATTGAATATCAGTTAAGATTTTAGATAATTATTTCAATTATTCATTAAGATTTTAAAAAAATTCTTCATAAGAATTCAATTATTTTGAAAAATTTTATTAAACTTCTTCGAAAGAATTTAATTAATCAAACAAATTTTGATTATAAAATTATACATTTTTGCATTTAAAAAATTAAATTCTCGTAGAAATATATCTAATAAGAACTGATTTAAAATTGAATTTCGTTAATGTTTTATAATTTCAATTATTCTCAAAAATTTTCATATTCTGAAATTTAATAATTTCTTAAAATTACAAGCATAACCCTTCCAAAATTAAATTATTTTCTACAATTTTTAACTAAACTTCATTTTTAAATCAATTATTTAAAAATTTTCTTCCAATTTTTTAAATTAAACAATTCAATTTTCCATAACTATTGTAACTGTAATTGTTTATGGTGCTTTTTTATAAAACTTATTAAGATGAATAATTGAATTTTTGAAAAACATGAAAAGAAATAATCAAATTTTTATGAAGAATTTTAATTTAAATAAATAAACATGATTTCTCCAAAATTTCAAAAACTCTAAAAAAGTATTTTTAATAAAGTTTTAATTTATTTTATTCGAAAATAATTATCTTGAAACAAAAATAAACCTAAAAAAATTGAATTTTAAAAAATTATTATGAAACAATTACAAGACTCAGTTTTTGAAAAATATTGCAATGTAATTTTACGAAAATAATTGAATTTCTCTAAGGAATTTTTGTACAATTAAAAAGAAACTAAATTTTTTGTTGAATTTTAATAAAAAAAATATTGAACACGATTGTTTTCTCTAATGTGTTAAATATAATTCTAAACAATTTTAATATGTTATTATTTTTTATACATATTAGAATTTTCGGAAATATGTAATTGAAATTATTGAAAATAATTTAATTTTAAAAAATTTACAAGGAAAAAATTCTGTAATTAGTATTTTTTTGCAAAAATATTTTAATATAATTTTTAGAATTTAATTTTAATTAATTTTCATATTTTAAAATTTGCCCTTTGAAAATTTTTCATTGAAATTTTTGAGAATTCAATTATTTCCCAAATTTGCAATTAAAACTCCTCAAAAGTTAATTTTCAAAAATTGTAATAAAATACTGGAAAAAAATCAATTTTTCAGTTAAATTTTACAAAATTTCAATTATTGAAATTTTTTTTAATTGCATATTTCAAAAATTTAATTAGAAAAATAATTTAAAAATAATTTTTGAAATTGTATTTATACAGTTATACTTTTTACACTATAAA
Organism: Leptopilina heterotoma; assembly: GCF_015476425.1. Taxonomy (NCBI): domain Eukaryota; kingdom Metazoa; phylum Arthropoda; class Insecta; order Hymenoptera; family Figitidae; genus Leptopilina; species Leptopilina heterotoma. The sequence goes on along the minus strand of NW_025111079.1, from coordinate 120,466 downwards.
AATCGAAATAAATTGCATTTTATACCAAAAATGTGGTTTTTTTTTTGGCAAAACTTGCGTGGAAAGTCGAAAAAGTAGCAATTTTTGAAAATAAGTCGAAGAAAGTCGCATTTTTTGAAAATAGTCGCAAAAAGTCGAAAAAGTCATAATATCCAAGACCTGCATATAGTGAAAGAAAAACAACGTTTTTTGTTCACACTTAACGTTCAAGACTTTATTACAGTTTTTCTAAGCACATCAAATTGAGACAAAAAACGAATTAATTTAATATATTTAATATATTTTTATTTCCTGCTATTTATTTTATTTAGATCGCAAATGAATAACAATAATTATTATTATTAATTATTATGATTATATTACAATTATGAATATTAATATTAATTTTGCACGAAATTAGTAATAAATAATTATTATCATTAAACAGAGATGCGAGGAGAGAATGCATCGATAATAATTTACAAATCTCTGGAATTAGTGGCATGTTTGTGTGGTGTAATTTATAAATATATATATAGAGTGGAAGATGACGGCCGCGGGTAATTTACCTTCTCTCGTCATGGCTGTTCACGACGGTCAGGTTCGCTCGATTCGCTTGCAATGAAATTACGTGTAGGCTTTATAATCTAACTCAAGTACTTGCGCAACATTTTGCTTCTGGCTGCTCACTGCGTCGGCGATTACGATTGCTCTCCACATATATATTCAATTTGCCTCCAATCATCACCCTTTCGTGTGCGTATAATTTTATATTCTAAATGCAGCTGTTAAATACACTCCAAAAAAATGGCGTATGCGCCATTTTTTTCTTAATGAACCTTACACGAAAATTGGAAAATTTATTCAAACGAAAAAAATATTTCAAAATTAAAAATATGCTACTCGAAAAAGTATCCTAATAGTAGCAAATAGTATAGAAAAAGTATGAAAAAACTATTATTTTTAGAGAGTGGTCAATAAAAATATTTAAAGAAAATAATTGTAACGTGGAGGAGCGTAGTCAAGGTTGGACCACTTTTACGTTTTTCAATAAAAAATACATGTTCAGCAACATATTGCGCATTTTTATAACCCAAAACAAAAAAGAGATAAATTAATTAAACACATTTAAATAAATAATTGAGGATAATCAATTAAAGTATAGAAGAGTAATTTGTGGTAATTAGTATGTTTAAATAGCCGTGATGAACTGTAGGCCACTGGAAAATTTATATGTGGAAGTGATTCGCGAGAGGAGTGAAGTAAAATGAGAGAGAGAGAAATTAAATGTAATTTATTTGAGCATATTTAAACGAGGGTTTTGATATAATAATAGCTCATGATCATTTAAATTCAATGCATCGTGAGTCAGCCAAGCTTGGCGTGTGAGGGGGAAGAAAAAAAGAAAGAGAGAGAGAGAGAGAGAGACCTGTTTTTTGCGATACATCAAGAGACCATAACCAATATACACCGTTTTATTACTTATTTATTTATTCATCTCATGCACGATAACACACGCCAACATAATTTCGTCTCATCTCATTTCCTCTCTATTTCTCACTAACTTTTGGCGGGAATTAAATTTTTCTCTTTTTTCATTCATTCAAACTAAAAAAATAATAATAATTAAAAATAATAATAATAATAATAATAATAATAATAATAATAATAATAATAATAATAATAATAATAATAATAATAATAATAATAATAATAATAATAATAATAATAATAATAATAATAATAATACTAATAATTAATAATAATAATAATAATTAAAATAATAATAATAATTTAAACATTTTTTAAAAATAATTTAATAATAATAATAATATATAATATTTTCAGTTGATTATTATTATTAATATTATTATTATTATTATTATTAAATTCTATTATTATAATCGCTATTATTTGTTTGTATTAATCGCTTTATTGTTAAAATTATTCTCTTTCCATATTATCTATTTCATTACAAATCATTGTATTAATTATTAATAATAATCGTAATGTAATTTATTGATATTTATTGATACTGATTGTCATTAATAATCGCAATATTAATTTATTAATTTATTTAATAAATTAAATTGAATTTATTTTATTGAAGTTTTATTCAGAGACAATAAATTTATAATGCGTTGAAATAAATAATTTTCATGTATAGTCGATGAGAAAACTCGGAAAATTGATCAATTCGGTAATAATAAATTGTGAAAGCGTTGGAGGGTTTTTGAGGGAGGAAAAGTCAAACGTTTATTCTCAGAAACAAGTCGTTGCATGATTTACCGGCTTGCCCCGATGGTTTTCGTGGCTGGCTTAACGAGATAACGCGTGAGCTGCCGGTTAACAGACCAGTGAGACAATTAGTTATCGGATTCGCTCGTTGTTGTTTTCTGTTATCTAGATACAATAGCTCACTCCAAATGAAATAGCTAAGGACTTTTAATCTACTCTGTAGCACTGCTTTTTTTTTATTTGTGGATGAACAAAATTTATAACGAAACGAAAAAGCTAACGAAAGAAATGAAAAGTTATTTTTCTTTTTCTTGTACACACTGAAAAAAATATTGTTTTAAAAGAATTTTGATTTATTTCTTTCTCTATTTTCAGGCAGAAAAAATGTGTTTCTTATTTGATAACAAATTTTTATTGTTTTTCGACTCTCTACCTCTATGGACTTAAAAATGGAATAGAATTTTTGTAGTTCTTGGAATAATTGTGTACGATTGGAGGAAGGGCGTCTTGGAAGGGAGATTAGCGTTTTGATTGGTCGAACGTTATTGGTGGACGCGCGCCGGGTGGGGGAAGTGCCTTCCTAATTGGCCTCCCCTCCAATTGCCACATGACCGATAGCATTCAACTATTAAGCGTCGCATAGTTGAACAATAATATGATTCGATCCTATTTTTTCCAATTGAAAGAATTTAAGATAATTTTCATTTTAATTAGTTCATAACTTAAATTTATTTCTGATTTTTTCTTTTAAAAACTTCATTTAAAGTTCTCTTATTTCATATTTTTTTCTTTTTAATGAAGAGAACTTCTTTTGAAGTTCCTTTATTTTAGATTTTTGAAATTGAATTAATAATTAATTAATTAATTAATTTAATTAATAAATTAATTAATTAATTAAATAATTAATTTTTTTATTATTATTTTTTTTTAATTAATTTTAATTAATTTGAAATAAAAAAGCAATGGAAAAATGAAAATAAAAATACAGAAAAAGAACTGAAAAATAGAGTAAAAAAGAGAAGTGCGATTAAAAGGTAAATTAGTGTGGAGTAAAAATGTTTGTCACAATTTTAATAAAGAATATTGTTTTAAAATGCGGGATTAATCATTAAACTGTTAATTGTTGGCAAGAGAGAGAGGGAGGAAGAGAGAGAGGAGGGGGGGGGGTAAATAGCGTGTGCTTGGGTAGTGAAATTAATGACATTGGATGCTCGCCAAATTGTGCTTCATTGCATGTTTCGAAGTGACGAATGCACTCGAGGCAGTGTGTAGCAGAAATTAATGATCGGCACATGCACTTTTACGAGAATGCGGGGGAAGAAACTTCCACAAAAGTGACGGCATCTATATACCTATATGTATATATATATATATATATATATATATATATATATATATATATATATATAAGTAAACACAGAAAACAAACAATCAGCTCATAAAGTCTGAATCTCGTTCACCGACTTATATACCTAGAGGTATCTTCGTCACGCTTAACAGATGAATTAACGATTCAACAGGTGTTACACTAATTCCAATGTTACAATTATTATTAATTCCTCTATAATAGATTTGAAAGAGGAATTTATTTTCCTCCTTTATAAGCATATTTTAAGGTTTTAATCAAATTTCTGTAACTTCATTCTGGGGATTTTTTTTTAATTTATTTTTTTTTTAAATTATCTTCTGTTTCTTCGTTTATGACTGTTTTGTTTGTTCTTGTCTTTTTTCTGTTTCTTCCTTCCTTTTGCTTTTTTCTACATTTATTTCGTTTATTTGTTTCCTGTTGTCTTTTTATATTTCTAATTCTTTTTAGCAATTTTCTTTTTATTTATTTTATGTTTGTCTCTGCATAACTTTCATATTTTTTTGTCTTTCTATTTTTCTATTTTATTTTCTATTTTCTATTTTTGTTTACGGTCTATTTTTGTACGTTTGTATTTTTTTTTTATTTTCTTGTTTGTTTTTGTGTTTGTTGTTGTATATTTCTATTTTTTGGTTTTTATACACAGTTTTTCTAAGGATATCAAATTGAGATAAAAAACTAATAAAAAATTTTGCTAAGCAACTTTTTGATATCCTTAGAAAAACTGTTATTTTCTTGTTTGTTTAAGTCTTTTTCTGTTTTTTTATTGTTTATTTTTTATACGTCTGTATTAACTTTTTGGTCTATTTTTGTACGTTTGTACTTTATTTTCACAGTTTTCTTGAAAGTATTTTGGTATCACTTTAGTATCGATTTGAATTGATATTAAATTTAATACAAAAAATTTAGATCAATTTTTGATTTGATCTACATTTTTGGTATCAATTCATTGCAATTTGACACTTTTAGGTTAACAGTGTTGTTTTTATTTTTTTATTTGTTTTTATCATTTTCTATTATTCTTTTGTCCTTTATTGTTTTGTTCGATTCTATTTTTGATTTTCTATTTGTTTTAGAATTCTTTTATTTTTTTCCGTCTTTTTCTGTTCCCTTTTTGTTAGTTATTTTATTTATTCATTTCTATTTTATGGTTATTTTATTTTCTTCTTTGTATAATCTTTTTTTGTTTTTTTTTATTGTTTACTTTTTAGTTCGTTTGTATTTTTCTTGTATTCTTTTTTTGTTCTTTTTTTGTTTATGTCTTTTGTTTATTGTCTACTTTGATTTTATTTTTTTCTAATTCTTCATAATGTTTATTTCTTAATTTTTATTTTCTTGTTTGGTTTTTGTCTTTAATTCTTTATTTTTTAAATTCCTTGTCTTTGTTTCCGTTTTTTTCTGTTTCTTTTTCGTTGTATTTTTTTTTATTTTTATTTTAGTCTATTTTTCGTTTTTTATTTTCATGTTTGTTTTTTACATTTTCAGTTTCCGTTTTATTCAATATGTCGCTTCGCGAATTATTTGAAGAGGGGCAACAATAGATTTAGAGAGGGGACAATTGATTGTAATCGACAATTAGGCAGATGACTAATAACTTTAGTAGAGATAGCAGTATAATTAGTGACTCGAAATTTTTAATATAAATTGTAATATAATATTTAAAGGAAAGACAATTTTTGTGGAGTGCTTTTCTTTTTTGAAATAAATTAAATAGTTTGATTAATTAACTCAGCTTATTTATTCTCACCACATTGGCAAAATCGAGTTCAATTTTATTTGCCAAAGTGACACAATATTTTTTAAATTCTTTGTTTTTTTTGTTTTGTTATTTTCTGGTTTTTCTTCTTCAATTTTTGTTTTTTTTTGTTTTTTTTTGGTCCTTTGTATTTTATTTTGGTTTTTTTCATTTTCTCGTTTTTGTTTTCGTTTTTTTCTGTTTCTTTTTCGTTGTTTATATTTTATTTGTTTGTATTTTTATTTTAGTCTTTTTTTCGTTTTTTATCTTTCCGTTTGTTTTTTCTCTTTCACTTTCTGTTTTATTGTTTATTTTTTTAATTCTTTGTATTTTTTTTTGTTTTTTTATTTTCTTGTTTGGTTTTATCTTCCTCAATTCTTGTTTTGTTGTTTATTTTTTTAATTCTTTGTATTTTTTTGTTTTTTTTATTTTCTGTATTTTTCTGTGTTGTTTCTTTCTCGTTTGTATTTGTGTTTTTGTTTTTTGTCTTCTTTTTAGTTTTGTTTTTTTTATTTTCTTATTTTTTTTTATCTTTTTCTGTTTTTTTTAGTTCTTTATATTTTTTTCGTCTTGTTTCTTTTCTGTTTCTTTTTCGTTGTATATTTCTTAATTTTTTTGTATTTTTATTTTAGTCTTTTTTCTTTTGTTTTTTTTTTACTTTTTTTATCTTTTTGTTTCTTTTTTGTCTCTTTCGGTTTCTGTTTTATTGTTTATTTATTATTGTTTTTCAATTCTTTGTATATTTTTTTGTTTTTTTAATTTCTGTATTTTTCTTGTGCTCTTTCTTTCTCGTTTGTCTTTGTGTTTTGGTTTTTTGTGTTCTTTTTGGTTTTGTTTATTTTATTTTCGTATTTTTTTTTGCTTCTTTGTATTTTTTTATTTTCTTGTTTGTTTTTGTCTATTTCTGTTTCTTTTTCGTTGTTCATTTTTTGATTCGTTTGTATTTTTGTTTTGATTCTTTTTAATTCGCTTTCTTGGTTTTTTATTTTCTTGTCTGACTTTATCTTTTACTGATTCTTTTTCGTCTATTTTGTTCGTCTGTATTCTTTTTGTTATTTTATCTTCTTTTTTGTTTTTGCCTTTTTGTTTTTATTTACTTTTTTCTCATGCTCCTAACATTCAAAACTATTTCTTTTTTTATTTTAACAAAATTTTTTAAGAAAATAAAAGTTAAAATTGCTTTTTTTTGTTTTTGTTCTAACTCCAATTTTCGATATAGATGTTTTTTTGCGAAATAACCTTGGCCTAATTCTACACTTTTTTTATGTTTTTTTTCCTCTCGTTTTTTTGTAATTTAATAATTTGTGTGAAGTTGTAATGGTGATGAACGATTATGGAGAATAACGTGGTCATTTATTACAATTTTACCCCATATATGCGAGCCTTCATGTGTATACTATGTTATGAAGCGCCGTGTATAATACGCGTGGGTGTATTGCTAATGACGAGTAAACCAATTTCTTGGTTCATGTCGACGTTCCTTTCCTGTACATTGCCCTCCTGACATAATTCACATTTAATTAATTCTGACACACTTTTTTTCGCTATAAAAATTTTCAATTCTCAATTTTTTTCCCAATTATTTTTTATTTATTTTTCACCAAAAATTCAAATTAAAACACTTTAACATCAATCAAAAGGCAAAAATAGAATAATAAACAAATTTTCGAAAATTGAAAAAAAGGATTTAATTAAAACAAAATATTATGAATTACTGGGAAGAGATTAAATTGAAACGAAATGGTCTATTTCGTAATAGTGAAGTCGTGCAGATGTTGAAAGAACAGGAATATTCATGTCTGAAGTAATCTTTCCTTGAAAGAGGAGAATTGAAGGAGAATGAGGAAAATGAGAGACAAGTGACAAGTGAAATGAGAGGGAGAGAGAGACACTTTATTCTTCGATTAAAGGAGACAGATGCTTACCATTCTCGTGGAATTACTGCCGCCGTGTGAAAGTGAATCTTCTGAATTTATGCGAAAATACATTTTCCCACTTCTATTCCTTTTGCTTTCAGAATATAGTGATTGATATCCCAATTTTATCATGCTGTAAAAAATAATTCTTCTTTCAAACCTCATTTTGACTAAGACTATTGACATTTGTCCTTTTCTACCCAATTTTACCTTCTTACCTAATTTTATGATTAGAAAATTGATTTTAAGACCTAAAATTGTCTTAAAGTTATTTTAAGCCCAAAAAATGAGATAAACTTTAACAGGAAAATTATTTTGTTAATTTGTTTTGTTGTCAAAAGGAAAAATTAGAATTAAAATGTAAAAATAGGACAAAAATAAATTGTAATTAAAAAATAAAAGTAGTATTTAAAAAAATGTTTTCAAACAATAACAAAGAAAAATTAAGACTAAAAGGAAAAGTTGAAAGATTAAATAAAAACGTATGTTTGTACTTTTTTCATTCAGAGAAAAATGGTATATTTTACCTTCACGTCGCACCTATTACGCAAGCTTTACAATCACATTGTCATTAATCGTTCTCTATTTTTCACAATGCATCTTGAAATTAAAAAAAATTCTCTTCTGTGACGAGGAAAAGAGCAAAGTACGTTTGCATTATTTTTCATTTGTTTTCTATTTTAAAGAAAAATAGGTAAAATTTTTTTTTGAAAGTTAAAATAAACCATTGTTTATTAAAATATTAAATAATAAAACGAATAATGATTAATAAAAATTAAACGAATATTAATTAATAAAATAATATCGAGAAGTAATTAGTAATATAAAGATTAAAAATTATTATCAATAGTAAAAATAAAGAAAGAGTGAATTGAAGTTCGATTTTAGAAATTTATAAGTTTTTGGCAGTACAGTCGAAATGTTGTAATAAAATTTAGAGAAAAAATTAGGTTTACTTGATTTTTTTACTATTTATTATTTATTTGTTACTAAAGTGACAAAAAGTATATTTTTAAACTGTAAAATATTTCGATCGAAATGTTAAAATAATTATTGAGGAAATTACTTTATACAAAAATTTTCTACATTCTTTTCGAGAGATACTTTTTCTTTTAGAAAGAATACGCTCAAAACTTTTAGAAATGTTTATAAAATGAGCTTAAAAAGAAACTTTCAGTTTTTGTTCGAAACATTGTTTTTTAATCTATAAGAGTGTTAAGAGTGTTTTTTCTTCACTTTATTAACCAACTTTGTTTAAGTAAACAAGAAAATAAGAAATAAGAGTAACAATTTTGCATTAGAAAGAATTTGGGTCAAACGCATTTTAAAAGATATTTTTTTAATTTAATTATATTTGCTTATAAATTTAAGGAAAAATTTAAATTATAATGAAATTAAAAATAAACGATAATGTAGCGATAAAAAAAGAGTAAAAAAGTTTAATTATTATTTAAAAGCACTTGGAAGCACACGACAAATACTAAATATAAAAATTAGTAAACAAATTTTTTTTTTCTTTGCTGTTATTATTATCAGTAATTTATATTAGAGTTATTATCGTAAAATAATTTTTAATTATTAAATATTTGCGTTATCAACAAATAATATTTATTTATTAAATGAATATTTATTATTAAATGAATAAATAATGACAAAGTTGTAGTCCACAACGTTTATCAACAAAAAAAATTTATTTAATGCATTCAAGTATTATTTTTAATTTAATATTTAATTGTAAAATAATTATTATCAAAATATAAACATCAATCTTTTTTTTTCTAAATATTTTTGTGAAAATTTTCTGAGTGAAAGTGAAAATTTTTTTTTTTGATGAAATTGAAAAGTTTCTGAGTGAATTTGAAAGTGAACATTTTTTAATTGTCAGTAAAAGTGGAAATTTTTTTGGCGAAAGTCGAAATATTTTGAGTGAAATAATTGAAATCAATAATTAATATTATAGCAAATAGCAATTTTGATTTAAAAAATATTGATTATCAATAAATAATAATTTTGATCCGTTAATATTTAAAGAAAAAAATGTAATGTATCTTGTGGAATTAAGGGGACAAAATAACCGAAGGTGATAGAATTACTCGAAAAGTAAATAAATGCAGAATGAAAAAAGAGTGAATGTAGAATGAAAGAAGGAATGAATGAGAGAAAAAAAAGGTGAGAATGAATTAAAGGTAAGGGAATTAGGAAAAATAGGTGACCGAATAGGGAACTGAGAACCAACTCCGTAAAGTTGACGACAGCAAAAACCTGTGGCCAATTGCAAGGATAAACGTTTTTTATCGCATCTCGTGAAACACGCATTTTGTGTTAGTGGAAGTCCAATATAGTTGGTGGAGTAGCGAAGTTCAAAGAGGGAATGAGAGAGAAAGAGAGAGAAGTGTCGGAGAATGAGTGAGAAAGGGAGTAAAGAATGAGTTAAATGGGGTAGGTACATTTGTACGAGGTTGACGTCCGTACTGGTGTGCACACGTCCGTCGAAAGGGGAGACAGGGTGAACGCACTCGATGTAGTGGCCTATTCCAACCATGAGTGCGATAGAGAAAAGAGAGCAGTGCCCGATGAGGGATAAGGACGGTGAATTGGTTCGAAAGGGCCGAAGAGAGAGAGAGAGAGAGAGAGAGAGAGAGAAAGAGGCAACCGCCGATTGTGAAAGTGAGACGCGGGCATCGATCTGGCTTGAGTCTATACACACTTGCCGTATATATACCAAATTTCACTGTCATTTTAATCTCCCGACACGAATGAACGAACAAACGAGAAAGAGAGAAAAATTCCCGTCTGTCACCACACACACACAAAAACAAACACACTGTAATCTTTTAATTGCAAACTCTCGTCTCAAATTTTCCCATATCAATTCAAATGAATGACAATCAATTTTTATGTTCAAAATTGGCAAAAAAAATCATATCATATCATATATTGGATCCGCCATTTTGAATTTTCGAATACTGACATTGGATTCGCAATCAACTACCCTGAAAACCCCCCGAGTAACAAGTTTCATTCAAATTTAATGCGATTTTTAAATAGTTGTGCGCCATATTGGATCCGCCATTTTGAATTTTTGAATACTGACATTGGATTCGCAATCAGCGACCCTGAAAACCCCCGAGTACCAAATTTCATTTCAATTTCACGCGATTTTTGTAAATTTGTCCGCCATATTGCATCCGCCATTTTGAATTTTGAAAAACTAATATCAGATTCGAAATCCGCATACCCGAAAACCCCCGAGTAAAAAATTTTACAGAGATTCATGAATATTAACGTCTAAATTAATAATTTGTTTATCGCATTTGTTTATAACAAATTAAGTATTCTCAATAGTAGGCAAAATTAGTAAAAGATACATAAGTTTTAAAACTTATATTGTAGAAAATGTATTACAGTTATTGCAAAAATTCCTTTTGGATATTGTTACACATTACAAGAAGAGAATTACAAAAAATTTTTTTAATATTTTCAGTTCAATTTCACATCTGTAGGTGGCGTCTTCCAAAAGGTACCTTTTATACAGAAAAACACTTTCCGGGCAATCTTTTTTACATAAATTGAAAATTCAAACGGGATTTTGTTTATAAGGGTTTCTTCTAGACAACAAACTTCAAAAACTATTCTTTTTTTAATGTTTTACTATTTTTTATACAAGCTTTTCTTAAAAAATCGAAAAAAATGTCGTTTTTGGAGTAATTTTTCTTCTTAGAAAATATCAGGAGGTAGAAATGTGAAATTTTAGACGTATGCGAATTAGAAAGGGCAGGAAAAAGTTCACAGGGAGGGGGAATTTCTCACTACTGGCGAAGGCGAATTAGGGAGGGGAGAAATTAATTCTAATTGGTTAGCGAACCTTCCGCGAGGAGGGGGAACACTCACCATTGGCGAAAGCGTGTTAGAAGGGTTGAATTTCGAACCGCAGTCGTTTAGAGAACCTACTGTGAAAATAAATAAATAAATAAATATTTACCGAGAAAGTATTTTACTCTATTTACGGTGTAAATATTTACAAATGAAAATATCGATTTGTTTTGAAATTTAGCACCGCTTAATATAGCATTTGTTTTGTACATTGATAAAAATTAACACGTGCATACAAAATGAAGGCGAGCGAGGAGGCAAAACGAGCCTTTGGCTATCTCTCGACATGGAGAGAAGAACCGTGGGCGTGGGATTATGAATTTGCATTGTAAAATCCAAAAGGGTGCGTGCTCTTTTAAAAGTCACATAATACATATATAAATATACTATTTCAAGTGAGTTTACTACCACCTCTTGGGTAATAATGTCACAAAATTTTCCCAAAAAAAGAAATTACAATTGCTTTCTCCATGTATGTATATATAAATAAACACGATTCCACATGTACTTGAATATTCATTTTCTAAATTGAAGTAAACAATGAATTTTATTTCTTTTTTCTTTCAGAAACACGTGTATTGAATTTTAAATTGAATTTCTTATTGTAAATTAAATTACAACTTTAATTGTACAATAAAAAGATAAAATTTACATTATTTTCTTTTTGTTGAAATTGTTTTTAAAATATTTTTAATAATAAAAAGGGGTTTTAAACAAAATTCAAAAGGTGGTCCAACCTTGACTATGTTCTCCTATTATATAATTTATGACTTATGATTTCTATAGAAATTTTTAAATTATTTTGTAATAAAAAGGGGTTTTAAATAAAGTTCAAAAGATGGTCCAACCTTGACTATGTTCTTCTATTATATCATTTATGTCTTACGATTTCCATAGAAATTGATTGCAAGTAAGATAATTAATTGGAAATTGATGATAAATCTGAAAATTTAAGTAAAGAAAAAAAGTGTTTAATAATTATAACTGTTACAAAATTTAAAAAAAATGACGAATGAAAAGATTCAAAAAATTCAATATAATAAACTCGAGGTGCGAGAATGAATGGTTAATTAGATATGGTAATTGCCTCGAACGCTCGATAGAAATCACGCTCTAGCACAGAAACCCCTTGGAGATGCACTGATCTCCACAGTACTTCATGGAGTACTGCTAATTAGCCATTACGTGGCATTAATGACTTGAATGAAAATTACACCGTCTAATATGTTTTCATATTTTCAGCAAATTAGTTTTATTATTTCTTTATGAAAATTGAGACAAAAATTTTTTAATTTATTCTTTGTATAGTAATTTTATAATTTCAATTTTATTAAATTCTCAATTCTCATCACTTGAGAAAGTGGATTTTAATAGGAAACAATAATTCTATTGAATAGAATATATTCTATTAAAATTGAGATTAAAATAAATATGAATATGAAATGTAAAATAATGTGAAATCAAATAGTCACAAAATATATAGGGAAATAAAATTAATTAAATGAAAATAAACTATAAATATAGATTAAACGAAATAAATGGATTTATAAAATAAAATAAGTAAAAATAAAATAAATAAAAATAAAGTAAATAAAAATATAAAAAGTAATAATGTAAATTACTAATATTAAACCTAGTTTTAAATATATGCAATTATTTAATTCTATAGGTACCTTTTGCGTGCGCAGCTCTCGTTGCGCGCGCAGATCGTTTTGGAGGGAGTCGAATCAATGGCCGAATGACTTTCCCCACTACTTTTACACTGCGCGCGCAACTATTGTAAAATATTTAATTTAATCGGAGTAAAGATTAAAAGATGTTTATTCATTGATTTTCTTTTTTATTTGAATTGATTGATTTAGGAATATTTTTTAATCGAACTTTAAACTTCTTTTATAAATTCTTTAACATTTGCTAAAGTTATTTGTATTCGAACAAAATTTTAAATAGGATTTTATCGCTAAAAGCTGACGGTGTCAACACAATTATAATTTATTATTGCGCTCATGACGTGTTCGCTGGTATTTATATATTATCTTAATGCGCCGTTTGTTATAAATTTGATATTCCATTTGGCGCTTCATGAAAATTATATTTCAAATATAATGAATTCAAATTAATTTCACTTTTAAACTTTTTTCCAAATCAAATCTTATTTAAAATTTATAAGTTATTATTTATTGGCTTTTCAATATTTTTTCCCTCTATTATTATTATTATTATTTTCATTATTATTATTATTGTTACTAAATTACTATTATTATTATTATTATTATTTTTGTTAATATTATTGTTATTAGGTATTTTAATATCTACTATACATAATAATTAATTAATAATATTTATTTGTGTTTTAATTAACTTTTATTATTAGCTACTATTAATTTTTTTTCAATTTAGTATTTTTTCTGTAATGGGAAATATTTTTTTTTAATGAAAAGCGATGAGTGTGGTGTTAATTTTAAATTACTATCAGATAGCAATATACTTTAGCTCTTATGTGGGGTGTAACTAACATAGCTTTAGAAATATAAGATTGAAATTCTATTTTGTGAGCTCAGCGACATTGTGTGCGTTAGTCGATATCGCTTTAGTGGAAAAACGTTCGTGGGATTTCTATTCCCGATAGCCGCTTCATTTCTTTCTTTCATAGTTTATTTTGTAAATCTCGGGATTTATCCAAGCAATCATGACAAAAATTTTTTCTTTATTAACTTTTTTATCAAATATTTGTTTAAATATTTCAATATTTATAGGTATATTTTTGTTTTTATTTTTGTTTATTTAAACAAATTTAAAATAAACAAATTTTAAATTTGTTTATTGACTATTTATTTATTTATTTATTTAAATACTTGTGTTCATTTATTTTAATATTCAGGCTTTGTACTCATTTATTAAACTTACAAAAATTTAATACTTTCTTTACGATTTGCTAATAATTGCTTACTTTTTTTTAGATTTGTTCAAACCATTTAATTATTTTTAAAACATTTTCGAAATTCAAAATTATATTTAATATTCAATTATTCAATTATTTACTATTTTAATTACAAAATCTCCCAAAAGAATTCAATTATTAAAAAAAAATTATAAAATTCTTCGTAAGAAATCAATTATTTAAAAAAATGTAATAAAGATCTTCGCAAGATTTCAATTCTTAAAAAAAAAATTTTATAAAATTCTTCGCAAAAATTCGATTACTTAAAAAAAATTTACTATTTTTAATACACTTTTAAATGAATTCCTCGAAAAATGCAATTGTTCTTAAAAAATGTCATTTAAATTCTTCAAAAGAATTCAATTATTTAACAAAATTAAATATTTGAAATCTTGCGAAGATCTTTATTAAATTTTTTTAAATAATTGAAAATTTGGGAAGAATTTTATAAAATCTCTTTAAATATTTGATTTTTTTCGAAAAAATTTGTGTAAATTATGTTTTAAAATAATTAAATTCTTATAGAAATTGTATTATTTATGAAAATAATTGAATGCTTGGAAAGAGTTTTATAAATATTTAATAATTTATTATTTTCTATACATTTTTAATTAAATTTCTTGAAAGAATTTAATTATTTTTAAAAATTTTAATGAAATTGTTTAAAAGAATTCAATTATTTTTCTAAATAATAAAACTCATCACAGGATTTTAATTTTTTTTAATACAATTTTAAATAAATTCCTTAAAAAATGCAATTATTCTTAAAAATGTTATTAAAACTCTTCGAAAGAATTCAATTATTGAAAAAAGTTTTAATATAATTTGATTATTAAATAATTACTTTCAATGTATTTTTAATTAAATTTCTTAAAAGAATTCAATTATTTTAACAAACTTTAATAAAATTCTTCTCAGGAATTCAATTATTTTAAAAAATTTTGATAAATCTCTTCATAAGAATTTAATTTTTAAAAAATATTCAATAAATTATTTATTTTTGAATTTTAATAATTCAATTCTTGCAGAAGTTTGTAATAAAAATTGATTTATAATTAAATTTCAATTATAATTTTAGATAATAATTGATTATTAACAAGCGTTACAGTGTAAATTTTTAGATATAATTAAATTTCAAAAGATTTTTATATTGAAAACTTTAAAAATGTTAATTGTAAAATTGTAATAATATTAAAATTTTCATTTTGAAATAAAATGATTAAAGTTTTCAAATAGTTTTATTTAAAAAATTTGAATAAAAAAATGATTGAATTTTGAAAGAAGGCATTTTTAGCCAAAAAAAAAAAAAAAAAATTGAAAATCATTAAAAATATTTTAATCCCTGTGGAAAAGTAATAAAGTATTTAAATACTTATTTAAAAAATTATTCTCTTTTTAAATGTAATTTAATTTAGAAATTATCTTAAAGCTATTTTTTGCCACTTTTTAAAAATTAATTTTCGAGTACAAAGCCTGAATATTACTTTCCTTAATAAAAATTAAACTTTATTTTTAAACTATATTTGAATTAAATGTAATTACTTCAATATTCATTAGAATTGAAAGTATCACCACAGTGAATAACTGGGAAAAAAAATTTGCATAAATGAAATGCAAAAATATGCAGTAAATAAATATGGAAATGAAAAGGATTCGCAAATCAAAAGATACTTAAATATATTTTTTGTTTTTTGTTTTATTTCTGCAGGGAAAAGCGGGGAAACATAATTATTTTTTTTTTTCATTTTTAATATCAAATATTTGTGGTGCTTGTAATATTTTCTTTCCTAGAGGGATATACATATATATACTGTGTGTATGAATGTGTAGTAGCATCGAATTAACGAAATTGCAATTTTTTCATCCATGACAGTTTTGTAGACGCGGAAGAGTAACAAATTATTCAGCAGTCGTGGAGGACGTTAGTTGGAAGGGAAAAAAGAAAGAGAAAAAAAAAGTGAAAGTCGAGGGTTGAGGTAGGCAAAAGCGGGTCTTTGCAAAGTGAATTCATAGTGACTTTTTAAAGCGATTTAAACGCCGACGTAATGTTTACGCGGCGAGGAATTTGCTTCGTTGAAAAACGACGGTTACCTACTTCGAAATAGATGCTTCCATTTATTTACATGGTTTTTACTTTTTCAAATTATTTTTATTCATTCGACAGTGATATTTCATGAAAGGGATTTTTTCTTCTTCTTTTTTTTAGGGAGGGACTGTTATTATGTAGAAACTTGAAAAAAGTTTATATATTATGACTTGATTTTTTTGTTTATTTATTTTATGTATTACTGTGTCTTTTTATTTCTTTAAATTCTTTTGTTTCTTTTTATTTTAACATAATTTTTTTTATTTTATTTGTATTCTTATTTCTTTTTTTCATTTTGGATGGGTAGTTAAAGTAAACTTTACAACTAAAAAGTAAAATTTGTCAGGGAAATCAGGGAAAAGTCAGGGATTTCTATTAAAAGTATATGGGAAAAAATAAAATTTTTATAATTTATAAGAAAATTCTGAATTTTGATGTCTTTTTTGTTTGCCTTATAAACTATCAAGTTACGAAAAAAATTCTTTGGAAAATTCAATTATTTTCATAAATAACAATATTCATTACAGGAATTAAATTATTTTCAAAAAATTTAACGAATATCTCGTCAAGAATTTAATTATCTTTCTAAATAGCAAAATTCTTCTCAAAAAATTTAAATAAAATTCTTTGCAAAATTTCAATTATTTTCAAAAGTTTTTTGCAATTCAAAGATTTTTAATTTCTACTACTTTAATAAAAATTCTCAAAAAGAATTCAATTAGTTAAAAAATATTTTAATAAAATTCTACGCAAACATTTCATTATTTTCATAAAAACTAAAACTTAATTTAATTAAATTTTTTCAAAGAATTAATATATTTTCGAAAATTTTAATGAATTTCTTTGTAAAAATTCAATTTCCCTCAAAATAATTTTAATAAATTTTGTCAAAATTCAATTGTTGTCAATGTTTACTATTTCAATAAAATTTCGCTAAAGAATTCAATTATTTAAAAAAATTTTTTAATAATATTCGTCTTAAGAATTCAATTATTTTCAAAAGTAACATAATTCTTCGCAGAAATTTAATTATATTTAAAAATTAACAAAAATTCTTGTCAAAATTTCAATTATCTTTATAAATAATAAAATTTTTCTTCGAAATTCAATTATTTTCAAAAATTTTGAGGAATATATCGTCAAGAATTCAATTATCTTTATAAATAGAAAAATTCTTCTCAAAAAATTTAATTATTTTCAAAAATTTAAATAAAATTCTTTGCAAAATTTCAATTATTTTCGAAAATTCCTCGCAATTTAATGATTTTTAATATTTATTATTTTCATAAAATTTAATACAAAATTTAATTATTGAAAAAAATTTTTGATACAATTCTACGAAAACATTCAATTATTTTCATAAATAATAAAATTTCATTTAGGAATTCAATTATTTTCACGACAGAATTTTAAATATTTTTAACACAATTTTAAATAAATTCATGGAAAAATGCAGTTATTCTTAAAAATTTTATTAAAACTAGACGAAAGAATTCAAATTTAAGAAACATTCAATTATTCAATAAAATAATAAAATTCGTTGCAATAATTCAATTATTTTTCTAAATAACTTTTAATTCGTCGTAGAAAATCAATTATTTAAAAAGATTTTTAAGTAATTCTTCAAAAGAATTCAATTATTTTGGTATGCAACAAAATTCTTGCCATAAAATCAATTATTTTAAGGAATTTTCATAAAAATTTTTTCGAAAATTCAATTATTTTGATAAATATCAAAATTTATCACAAAAAACAATTGTTTTGGAAATTATAAAAATACTTTGCAGAAATTAAATTATTTTCCAAATTTTTGAAAAATTCTCGTCTAGAATCAAGTTATTTTTATAAATAGATAGCGAAATTCTACTCAAAATGTCAATTATTTTCAAAGATTTCAATAAAATTTTTGTCAAAATTTAAATTATTTAAACAAAATTTTATAAAATTCATTGCATGAAAGCAATTATTTTCATAAATTAATTATTTCTATTCTTCTTATGAATTCAATTAATTTTTTAATATTTTAATAAAATTCTTCAAAAGTTTTCAATTACTTTTAAAAATTCAGATAAAATTCTTTAAATTAATAAATTTTTGTAAAATTTTAACTAAATTCCTTAAAAGAAGTTAATTATTTTCAAATGTTGTTATTAAAATTTTTCATAAAAATTGAATTTCAAGAAACATTCTTTTGAAACATTCTCTTGAAATTATTAGAAGTTTTTATTTTCTAATATCTATTTTGAAATGAAGAATTTTCGAATCGAAATTTCGTAAAATTGAATTGTAAACAAATGGATTTGTAAATTTCTATCAAAAACTTTTTAAAAAATTATTAAAAAATTTTTAAAAAAATTAAATTTGTAATGAATTCTTTTTATTTCGTTGGAATTTTTTTGAAATTCGGATTGAGTTCCTTTATATACGAAAGAAGGTCGCTCTGTCATGTCTTGTCGACTCAAGGTGAAAGACACTGTGGCGAATATCGGCAAATCGATTAAGGAATACTCGTATTTTATATACAATTCTATATAGAATTTTCACTTTCCATATTATGCACGAGAGTCACTTAATCTTCTTTTTCTAATCGCTTTTAACATTTCACGAATACTATTTATATTTTTATCTCCATCTTTTTTTCTTTATTTGTTTCATTATTTCTTTATTCAATATTATGTATTCTCTAAACATAAATTACGAAAAAAAAAGAAATCACAAAATCATAATTAAAATTTACAAAAACTAATTCAAAAAAAAAAAAAAAAAAAAATTAAAAATCAAAATTTACAAAAAATAATTTTAAAAAATAATAATCAGAGTACACTTTTATAAACTTTAATTCTGATTTTTTTTATATCTAATTTTTGTATTTGCCACGATTCCAAAACTAAATGTTGTTAACGCATAAAATCAAAATTAACAGTGAAAATTTTCAGATTTTTTTTTTTTTTTTTTTTTGAGGAAACAATATAGACTGTTGACTTTGAAACGAGCTTTGAAGTCAAAGTATTGCATTAGAGTCAAGACGGCGCCATATTATATCGGTTATCGATTCATCTTTCTTCGCTTCTGACTCTCTCTCTCTCTCTCTGGGTTTGAGGCAAACTTGGAAACTTTGAGGCACTCATGGAATAGTCGAATATCCAGTATCATCAAATCATAAATTTTCTTACAAAATGTTGATATAACTTGCTCGCAAAAGTTTCTCCTATGCCTTGAAAATTTCAAGTGTACTCATTTTCAATAGCTGAAAATGTCACTGAACAAACTCCATAATTTTCGAATTTTATTATACTGTTTTTCCAAAAGAAAAAGAATATTTTTGCCTCGAGAATTTTTTTCTGTTTTTTTTTTGTTTATTTTTATTGCAATTTTGGTTTTATTTCATTTTCTTTTTTACTTGTTTTTGGTTTTAGTTTTTCTCATTAGTTTATGGATTTTCTTTAACAATTCGGATTTTCAACAGAATTTCGGATTTATTTCTTACCTGTTTGATAAAAATTATTGTATTAAGAAATTTTATTAAAATTCTCTGGAATAAATTGTAATTTCGTTTTGTATTATTTTTTATGTTATAGTTTTCATTTACATTAGGGACCAAAAAGTTTTTTTTTAAACTAAAGTTTTAAGATAAATTGTAAAGGTACCGAAAATGTAATTTTTTCGGATTTAATTATATTCAAATTCAAAATATTAAAATGCAGAAAATTACAATAAATTGAAAACTAAATTATACAAAATACAATTGAAATATAATTTACTGGATACAAAACTAATAATAAATTTAAAAAAAATAGAAACGTTTGAAATTATAAATTCGTAAATAAAAAATATCCGAAACTAGGAGAAATACAGTATTTGGAGCAAGAATCTAAAATATCTGCAAAAGTTATAAATAAACGAATAAATTTGATAAGTGAAGATAAAAAAAATATTGAATGTAAAATGGTAAAGAAAAAAAATTCTATTTCTCCTTCTTCATTTATCTTGTGATAAGATATTTTTTATTTTTGTATCAAGACAATTAAATTATTATTTTTTAATTTTTAATTCATTATAATTTTGTGTTTTGATATTTTCAATTTTTTATTCTCAACTTTTATAATTGTTTATTAACTTAATTTTTGTAATTTTATTCATTTTTTCTTGCTCTTTAGCTTTTTTTCTTTTTAGTTTTTTTTTATTGTTTTTATTTTTCTAATTTTTTAGATGTATTTCTTTTATTAAATTTTGTTTTTCATTTATTTTACATATTTTTTTTATTTACTTTATTTTTGATATACTTTTTAAATATTATATTTTCATGAGAAAAGTATTGAAATATTTCGAAAATTAGTAGCTAGGAAAGTTTTTATTAAAAAGTATACTACGTTTTATCATGTTCCTAATACAATTTTATTATAATCAACTCGAACCTTAAGGGAGTGTCAAAGTGGATGTGATTTTTACCCAGAGGTTCAAAGGAAAGCATCCACCCTGACACCTTTTTAAAAATTAATTTATTATTTATTTAAAAAAAAAAATTAAAAGTTGAAAATTAACATTTTGTCTACAAAATTTAGTCTTGAAAGGAAATAATTTGAAGTGTGTAGATTTATTAAGTTTATAACATATTTGAAACCGGAAAAGTTTCTCATTTCTGAGCTTCGCGTAAAACTTTAATGCTACAATATGAATCCCTCGTATATGAATGGAGGAACAAAAGAATAGACTTTGCTGGTGCCATTTTATTTTTTCACTGTCCTCAGGCATTGTAACTTCCGGCGATTACTAGCAAACGTGTAGGTATGCAGCGTGAGAAATACGCTGATCTGCAAATAAAATTTAACAATACCGCTTTTATCTATGTGGCTCGCGCGACAATTTTTCATTCTATAGGCAAAATTCTAATTAAAACAAGGCAAGAGAATGGAACTATGTATTTTTTATTTTCAATGAATCAGGAGAGTAATTTTTTATAATTAGACTTTGATAGACGATTCGATTTTTAACTTTTGACACTAACCTTTTCACTTCCACTTTGACTATCGATTCGATTTTAACTTTGACTGTTGACTTATTTACTTCATCTTTGACTTTCGATTTGATTTACAATTTGAAACTGAATTTAACATTGACTTTTGATTCAATTTTGACGTTTATATTAATTTTTTCACTTCAAGTTTGACATTCAATTCGATTTTAATCATAACTTTGACTTTTGATTCGATTTTGACTGTGAAATATTAACTTTTTGACTATAACTTTGACTTACGATTTGATTGTAACTTTCATATTCGCTTTTTTACTTCAAGTTAGACTTTCGATTTGATTTGGCCTTTGACCTTGACATAACTTTGACTTTTGTCTATTATTTCGACTAAATCATTGATTTTCTATTCAATTTTGACTATAGATTCAATTTTGATTTTCATATTAACTTTTTCACTTTAAGTTTGACTTTCGATTCAATTCTGACTATAAGTTTGACTTACGATTCGATTTTGGCTTTTATATTAAATTTTTTACTTAAGTTTGACTTTCAATTTGATTTTGACTATAACTTTGACTTTTGACTATAATTTTGACTATATCTTTAATTTTCTATTCGATTTTGACTTTGAGAAATAAACTTTTTACCTTTAACTTTTTTTTTGATACGATTTTGACTATAACTTTGACTTTCGATTAGATTTTGACTTTTCTTTTAACTTTTTTACTTCAAATTTGACTATCGATTTGATTTAAACTTTGATCCTGAGTTAAAGTTTGTCTTTTATTACGATTTTGACTAAATCTTTGATTTTTAATTCGATTTTGACTTTGAGAAATAAACTTTTTGACTTTAACTTTGATTTTTGATTCGATTTTGACTACAACTTTGACTTATGATTTGATCTTGACTTTAACACTGACTTTAACTTTGATTTTTGATTGGATTTTGATTATAACTTTGACTTTTGATTCGATTTTGACTTTCATATTAACATTTTCACTTAAAGTTTGACTTTCGATTTGATTTTGACTTTAACGTTGACTTTAACTTTGATTTTTAATTTTTGATTCGATTTTGACTATAACTATGACTTACGATTGGATTTTGACTTTTATATTCACTTTTTTACTTCAAGTTTGACTTTCAATTCGATTTTGACTTTGAACCCAACTTAAACTTTGACTCTTGATTTAATTTTTGACTATTTCTTTGACTTTCGATTCTATTTAGACTATAATTTTCATTGTTGATTTGATTTTGACAATAATTTTGACTAAATCTTTAATTTTCTATTTAATTTTGACTATAATTTTGACTATTGATTCAATTTTGACTTTTATATTAACTTTTTCACTTTATGTTTGACTTTCGATTCGGTTTTGACTACATAACCTTGATTTTCGGCTCGATTTGACTTTAAAAAATAAACTTTATTACTTTAACTTTGATTTTTTATTTGATTTTGACTACATCTTTGACTTTCGATTCGATTTTGACTTTTATATTAACTTTTTCACTTTATGTTTGACTTTCGATTTGATTTTGACTTTAACCTTGACTTTAATTTTTGATTTTTGATTCGTTTTCTACTATAACTATAACTTACGATTCGATTTTGACTTTTATATTCACTTTTTTATTTCAATTTTGACTTTCAATTCGATTTTGACTTGGACTCTGACTTTGACTTTTGATACGATTTTGACTATAACCTAGACTTTCGAGTCGATTTTCATTTTGATACAGTCTTTTGACTTTGCAATATCAACTTTTAACTTTTTTTTACTTTAACTTTGTCCTTGATTTAATTTTGACTATTTCTTTGACTTTCGATTCGATTTTGGCCATAATTTAAATTTTTTATTCGATTTTAACTACATTCTTTATTTTCAATTTAATTTTGACTTTGAAAAAAAACTGTTTGACTTTAACTTTGACTTTTTGATTCTATTTTGTTTTTTTTTCTATTTTGTTTTTTTTTATTTTCTATTTTATCTATTACTTTGACTTTCGACTCAGTTTTGACTATAACTTAGACTTTTGATGCAATTTTGACTTTGATAATTAATTTTCCTCTTTTACCTTAACCTTCGATTTGATTTTGACATTGACTTTAACTTTCCTTTCGATTTTGACGTTGATTTTCACTTTGACTTTAATTTATTTGTTTTATAAGTCAAAGTTTTCGTCAAGTGATAGTCAAAATCTAAGTGAAAGTGAAAATCGAAGTGAAAGTTGAAGTCAAAGTGAAAGTCATAGTCAAGGTCAAAATCAAAGTCAATGTCAAATCAATAGTCAAACTAAAATTAAAATTCAAACCTAAAAACTAAAAAAAAAAAATGAAATGTCAATAAAAAAACTTGACCTTTCCGCAAAACGGTAATAAAAATACGTACCTTGTATGTATATATAAATTACGGATAATAGCACGTGTTATCGATTAAATACACGCGATATAATAAAATAAAGGACTAACGAGAGGCATTTTTACGGCAATTACCTTTGACCGGTATTAATAATTATGACTTGATAATAAATAACGGAAAATCAGTTAGTGTAATTAGTGTGAGTGTGTGTGTGTGTGTGTGTTATTAGTGGGGGATGACAGTGTCATGTTTATATAACAAGAGGGTTCATTATGCTAAGCAAAATACAAGTCTCCTCCTCTTTTTCTCGCAAATTCTCTTTCTCTCTCTCTCTCTCTCACTCATCCCTCTTTTTCTCCTCCACTATATACATTCACGGTTTCCAGGCAGCGCGCCAGTCGTGCTAATCGATCGCTAAGTTGAGTACGAGGTTCACTAGTTTCCTCAATTCCGCTTTCGCCTCGCTTAAAATTACACTAATGAAAGCCCGTCCTCAAAGGACGATTGAATTTCAAACCGATCCCACTTGAATGTACAGTTTCTTCATCCATAAACCACGACATCGAGTCAATCTTCACTTTCAACTACTTTTTCAAACATGACTATTTATATATACTGCGTGTCAATTTTTTTTTTCTTTTTGGAAACTAGTTTATCAATTTTATTTCGAAACTTAGTTTACCAATTTCACTTCGAACAGGTATTAGTTCTATTTTTCTTTATATAATATTTTCTTCACATTATTTTGTCATCTATTTCCGAAAAATAATAGTTATCTATTTTTTTGTAAAAGAAAATGCGTAAATAATAGTATTGTTTACTATTATTAATTATTATTTTGTATTTATTGATAAAGAGACGCTGCGAAGTGCGCGCGCTGAAAAAAAGTAGTGGGGGAATTCGTTGATTGGTTGGTCCACCTCTTTCTATTATGCGCGCGCATCATATTCAGAGTGGGGACATTTCCTACTTAGGAACGTGCATTACTGAAAATTAAATTATTTTATTAATAAAAATATTACTGATTGTTAGTTACTAATTTTAATATAAATATTGTAATAATATTAATAATAATTCATAGACAATAAAAAAATTAATAATAAATATTAAATTGATAATAATAAAAAATAAATAATAATAAATTTTGATGTCAATTTTTTTTTTGGCTAAATGTCGTAACTTTAAGATAACATAATAAAATATTGTTTGACCGAAAAAGTGAAATGTTAAAATGCAAAAATTTATTCTTAGCGAGGAGAAAGTTGTATCCAAGTTCTTAATATGTGAATAGTTTGGTAATAGTTAAACTAGATAAGTTAGTCTGGCAATTTGAATTAGTCAAAAACTGATAATTAAATAACTATGTTAACTAATTACACCGAGGAGCACACTCCATTAGATATTCGAATATTCTCCACATAATTTAGTTTTCTCTATTTTAAAATGCTATTTTTAAATGTTTTCTGCTACTTTAAATTCATAAATTTAAATTACCTTTTGACTTGGAAATGTGATAATTTTCTTGATATTTTGTATAATAAATAATAAAAATAAAAAATCTAATAAAAAAATAAAAAAAAGGATAAAAATAAATAAAAAAAGTTAAAAAAAAAAGGTTTGTAGAACAATTTTTTGGGGCTTTTATTAATATTTTTAATGCAATGCTCTAAAGACCTAGAAATCTTGTAATCCCTCGGGCGTATATTACTTTCTCTTTCCGTTCGTTAGCGTTCCACTTAAGATTTATTCATAAAAGGAGTAAAGGAGAAGATTTTGCATTGCAATTATGATAATTAAAGTCTTGAGAAGAGCATCTTCTCTTTACGGCACTCTCCCCCTTCGATATCGATTAAGCGTGTCGTGATTTATCGTTTTATTGCTGGTAGGTGTAAATTATTCCCATTGGTTTATATATTCGATGCCTACTTAGTATGCAACAACGTCTGGCCCGTGTGCAATTTAATCCCGCAAATTAATCTTAGGGAATAGTCAGAGATCTTTTGAATTTAATGTTTTTATCATAGAAATTCTCTCCTTGTCGTATAGTTTAAAATCCACTTTATTATTAAAATAAAATCGTTTCGAAAATGATGTCATAATATTCTAATTCATATTCTATTGATTATTTTTTTAATTTTCAATTTAATTAATTTTATTTTTTTCGAATTATAATTTTTTTAACCGATTTTAGAATTTGGTTTTAAATTTAGAACTTAAAAATATTCACATTTTTTCTTCTTCCTGTATATTATTAAGTTTAATTATTATTATTATTATTATTATTATTATTTGCATGAATTTAATAATTTAAGAAAAATGTAATAAAATTCTTCTCAGGAATTCAAATCATTAAAAAAGTTTTAATATAATTTGTTCAATAAAATTTAATAGTTGTTTTCAATATTTCAATACATTTTTAATTAAATTTTTTGAAAGAATGAATTTTATTAAAATCTTTAAAAATAATTATTTTCAAAGATTTTAATAAAATTCTTCGTAACAATTCGGTTATTTAAAAAAATTTTTGATAAAATTCTTCGTAAGAATTCAATTATTTAAAAAAAATTATTTAAAGTTTTTCACAAGATTTCAATTATTTAAAACATTTTAGTGAAATTCTTCTCAGAAATTCAATTCTTTTTGAAAATTTTAATAAAATTCTTGGAAAGAATTCAATTATTTTCAAATAAAACTCATTGCAGGATTTCAATTATTTTTATTATTATTTATAAAAACAATTGAATCCCTATGAAGAATTTTATTAAATTTTTTTTAAATAATTGAAATCATGTGAAGATCTTTATTATTTTTTTTTTAAAATAATTAAGTACTTAGAAAGAATTTTAATAAAATTTTTTGCAAGAATTCAATTATTTTCAGGAATAATATAATAAAACTTATCCCAGGATTTCAATTACTTGAAATATAATTTTAAATGCACTCTTCGAAAAATTCAATTATTCTTAAAAATTTTATTAACATTCTTCGGAAGAATTCAATTATATAAAAAAGTTTTAATACAATTTGTTTATTAAAATATTAAAAATAATTGAAATCCTACGATGAATTTTATTATTTATGAAAATAATTGAATTTCTGAGAAGAATTTTACTCAAATGTTTTTAATAATTGAAATCTTGCGAAAAACTTTAAACTATTTTTTTTAAATAATTAAATTCTTTGAAAGAATTTTATAAAAATCTTTTTTAATAATTTCAATTATTGCAAAAATTCTAATAAAATTTTTCTTAGGAATTCAATTATTTAAAAAAATTGTTTAAAGGTTTTCCCAAGATTTAAATTATTTAAAACATTTCAGTAAAATTCTTCTCAGAAATTCAATTCTTTTTGAAAATTTTAATAAAATTCTTGGAAAGAATTAAATTATTTTCATAAATAATAATTCCTTAACAAATTCAATTATTCATAAAAATGTTATTAAAATTCTTCGAAAGAATTCATTTATTAAAATTTTTTTTTATAAAATTCTTTGCAAGCATTTAATTATTTTCATAATTAATAATAATTTTACAGGAATTTAATTATTTTAAAACGTAATTTTCACAAAATTTTTCTAAACAAACAATTATTTAAAAAGAATTTTATAAAATTCTCCATTTAAAATATTTTAATTTCTGTGGAAATATAAATATCGGTATTTAAATATTTAATAAAAAAATTATTCTATTTTCTAATGTAATTTAATTTAGTAATTATATGAATATATTATATGAATTCTATAATTTTTTAAAAAATTGATAATATATAAACGAAAATAAAAATTTAATAATAAATTAAATAATATTAGTATATTAATAATTTACCAATTAATAATAATAAAAATAATAATAATAATATAGCAGAAATTAATAATTAATAATAATTTAACAATCATGTTATTATTTATGTAACAATTTTCCTCTGTGTGAAAATATTTTTAAGGTCAAATCAATTATTAAATTTATTTATTTAATAAAAAATATAGACACCTTTAAAGGCGAAAAATTATTAAAAAAATTATTATTAAAAAAAAGTAGTAGACATTTGTCTACTACTTTTTTTTTGAATAATAATTTTATAATTCGCTTATTGATAAAATATTTTACTCGACTTCTGAGTATATGAAAGAAAAAAGACAGAAATAGAATCACGGAAATGATTGCATTGGAAATTATCGGTTAGTCGATACGTTTCACCAATCGGAAAAGAAAAAGAATGTATTCGCACGGCAAATTATTGTTGTTCGATGAGCGCAGTTACCGGAAACACTATAGAGATTTCGTTATTATCCAAGTTATACGGTTTTGTCATGCATGAGAGATATTTGAACTTCCATTTTTTGTACATATTTGAATTTTTTTTTCTTTTATCAATAACGAGCGGCGTTTTCAAATATTGGAAAATTGATACAAGTGCGTGTTAATACCAATTATTCAAAATTAACTTCTATCACAAATTAAAATTCTATTCTACTTTTTATTCTCCAATATCTTTATTTTTAATTTATTTTCTCTATAGTCGATTTTATTCGAATAAAACTAAATTAATAAAATTAAAATCTGAATATTCGATTTTATTTGAATAAAATTAAATTAATAAAATTATAACCTAAATATTCGATTTCTAAAATGAAAATATTTTTAAAGAAAATTTTAAATTGTAAATAACGTAAATGATTTTATTTAGAGTTGGCGTAAATTAGTTAGGAGGGGGATAGCGTCTTTAGTGTTGCGCGCGCAGTTCCCTTGACCTTTCTTTTAAAAAAGTAATTTTTTCCCCCCGAATATTCCAATTAATTTTCATTATTTTCTTCCTTGAAAGAAATAGGTTGATTTTTACACGATTTCATCTCGTATTTGTAAAGAGAGGGAAGTGAAAGTTAATTTCACATCAAAGGGACCGAATGTTATATAAAAAGCAATTGGAGGGTGAAATTGAGATAAATTATCGTCTCTTAATTCTACTTCGGAAGGGAATTGGATTTTTTTTTTGTTTTAACTTTCAACAGCGATTAATTCGAAAATCGAATTATTGCTAATTCCCTTTTTCTTCGACTTTAAAAAGTAATTAGAAATAATAAATAATAGTATTATTAAATTTTCTTCACCACTTTTATATTTTACTTTTTTTAAAACTATTTTTAAATGAAGTTATCTATAATATAATTTAAATTTATAATTATATATTATAATTATTATTTATAACTAGCAAACGTTACGAGGTCGGAACACCGCATTTCATTTATATAATAATTATATAATAATTAATTATTATTGTTTATATTTTCAAAAATTATTTTTAAATATTTGAAATAATTTCTTGTCAAGAATTCAATTTTTTTTTAAATAATTGAATTCTTTACAGAATTTCAATTATTTTAAAAAATTTGAAATAAACACTTGTCAAGAATTCAATTTTTTTCATAATATAATATTATTTTCATTAATAATTGAATTCTTCAGAGGATTTCAATTATTTTCAAAAAATTTGAATCAAATTCTAGCCAAGAATTCAATTTTTTCATAAATAATTGAATTCTTTACAGAATTTCAATTATTTTTAAAAATTTGAAATAAATTCTTGTCAAGAATTCAATTTTTTTTATAAATAATTAAATTCTTTACAGTGTTTCAATTATTTTTAAAAATTTGAAATAAATACTTGTCAAGACTTTAATTTTTTCATTAATAAATTAATTCTTTGGAGGATTTCAATTATTTTCAAAAATTTTGAAACAAATTCTTGTCAAGAATTCAATTTTTTTTTATAAATAATTGAATTTTTTACAGAATTTCAATTATTTTCAAAAATTTAAAATAAATACTTGTCAAGAATTCAATTTTTTTCATAATTATAATTATTTTCATAAACAATTGAATTCTTCGGAGGATTTCAATTATTTTCAAAAATTTTGAAACAAATTCTTGTCAAGAATTCAATTATTTTTATAAATAATTGAATTTTTTACAGAATTTCAATTATTTTCAAAAATTTAAAATAAATACTTGTCAAGAATTCAATTTTTTTCATAATTATAATTATTTTCATAAATAATTGAATTCTTCGGAGGATTTCAATTATTTTCAAAAATTTTGAAACAAATTCTTGTCAAGAATTCAATTTTTTTTTATAAATAATTGAATTTTTTACAGAATTTCAATTATTTTCAAAAATTTAAAATAAATACTTGTCAAGAATGCAATTTTTTTCATAATATAATTATTTTCATAAATAATTTAATTCTTCGGAGGATTTCAATTATTTTCAAAAATTTTGAAACAAATTCTTGTCAAGAATTCAATTTTTTTCATAAATAATTTAATTCTTCGGAGGATTTCAATTATTTTCAAAAATTTTGATACAAATTCTTGTCAAGAATACAATTTTTTTCATAAATAATTGAATTCTTTGCAGAATTTCAATTATTTTAAAAACGACTTAAAAACGACTTACATTGATTATTAATATAGAAGACGAAGATTTGTAATTATATATTTATTTATTTCATAGTAAATGTGACTTGCCCTTTGTAATTAATATATATTTTTATTAATGTTAATATACATATATAATAATTTATAATTTCTCTCAGTTAAAAATTCATAATTTTCACTCGTTTTCACTGTGCAAGACTTTGCGAAAAAAAATTACAACCACTTTAAGAAAATATTTATTAAAAAAAAGAAAATTAGTAAAAAAAAATGTATTTTACTGAAATTTAAGAAAGAGATTATAAAAGAATTGATAAAAAAAGGAGTGGGAGGAAGGGAAGGGGGTGGAGGGGGTCAAGTCTTAATGAAAGATTCGTTTCACTTGGACGTGGCGTTGTGGCAGTCCTAATTAGCGTGTGGCAGACAGGTAGAGGGTAACTGTAGATTTTAAAGGTAGAGCCGTTGATCCTTGTGGGTAATGAACTCCGGCATGCGCGAGGAGGCAAGAGAAGAGAAGGAAACCTCCACCGGAAGTGGATCTTACGATAGGAGCGGTAACGGTATTAACTTGTTGGTGCTGTCGTTGCGTGACCTGCTTTGTACTTTAACACTACTATATGTATGTGCTCACTTTACCTTTTGATAACTCATTCAACGCAACACCATGCGATTAGAGAGAATATTGTGTCTTTTCTTTTGTCATATCTACACTCCAAAATGTTTCATCATAGATTCATTATTAATTTGATACGTTTATTTTCATAGATATTATCTTTTGACTCATTTTTATCTATTCTTCAAACTATTTCATTATTCTTCTACTTTTTGTTACCACTCCCCCCTCCCCTTCTCCCTGAAAGTGTTACGTATTTTTTTAATTTATTTAAAAAATTTTTTAATAATAATAATAATTATAATGATAATAATATAAATAATAATAATATCAGGGATCACACTCTCTAAATTTGAATTAGTAAAAATGTTTACTAAGTGACTGACTTTTTCATTTAAATTAGTAAATTTTACTGATAAATAGTAATTTTTACTAATTTAATAGTAAAATTTGCTAATAAATACTATTTTCTACTAATTTATTAGTAAAATTTAGTAATAAATACTATTTTCTACTAAATTAGTAAAATTTAGTAATAAATACTATTTTCTACTAAATTAGTAAAATTTAGTAATAAATACTATTTTCTACTAATTCATTAGTAAAATTTACTAATAAATACTATTTTCTACTAATTTATTAGTAAAATTTACTAATTCAAAAGCGAAAAGTCAGTCACTAATTCAAATTAGTAAACATTTCTACTAAATCAAATTTAAAGAACAGTGATTTTTTTATTTAATATTATATGTAAAAAAGGGAATTATATTTTTCAAAAAAAGAATTCATTTTAAAAAAATGTGGAACTTTTAAATTATTTTTAACTTCAGCTTTTTTAAATCAAATTATTATTTTTTTTAACTTTTTCTGTTAACTATTCATTTTTTTTTATCTTTTTCCGTAGTCAGTAACTTTCTTTATAAATTTTATAAATTAAAATTTTTATTACAACGCTACTTTTGTTTTAAAATTACATGAATTTTACGATTTACGAAGTAAATTTCAGAAAAAAATTAGTAAAATTAACTTGTAACTTTCTAACTTTGGAAAATTTTCCTTTAAAAATATGTAAAATTTAATATTAAAAATTGATATTTCTAGAATAGCAGTTTACTATTTTCAAAGACAATTTTTTTTTTTAAAAAGAAGAAAAATTTATTTAAAAAATAATAAAATTTACACTATAAATAAGAATATTTAACAGCTTATTGTAATGTTCGAGGACAATTTGAATAATTTTTATTAAATAAATTGACATTAAAAATAGTAAATTTTTGCTATTAAAGATCGTTATTTCAAGAGTAAATTTTGTAATATCCGCATAGGAAATTTTGTTGAAAATTAATAAAATATACAATAATAGTAATAATACATTAATAGCAAAAATAAAAATATTATTTTCCTCTGTTTCAGGTTTGTGGACTGCATTTGATTTCATTTTGCGCATTTGTAAAGTAAGTTTTTATATAATTTCTAATTTTATCCAATAATAAAAATGATTAACAATCCATAAAATGCACTTTCAACAAGAATTTAAAATTCTCAAAAAATAATTCAATTATTCTGAAAATATTTTTAAAAAATTCTATAAAAAAATTAAATTACTTTCAATGCAATTTTTAAATATATATTTGTCAAAAAAATTGAAAGAATTTAATTATTTTCAAAAAATAATAAAATTCCTGTGATGAATTCAATTATTGTGAATATACTTAATTTTAAATTTTAATAAAATTCATTAAAGAAATTTTAATTATTTTCGAAACAACTTTAATTGAATTTCTCGAAAAAATTCATTATTTTCAATTTTTTCTATAAAATTGTTCATAACAATTTAATTATTTCTCAAAAATTGTAATAAATTTTTCGAAACATTTTAATTATTTTTATAAATATGTAAAAATTCAATTATTTTCAAAACAATTTTTTTTTTTGTACTCTACTTCTAAACAAAATTAGAAAATTGTTAAACAACTGTGATTAAGAAATAGAAAATTTATTTATTTTCCATTATTTTTTGTTTATGAATCACAATTTTTTTTAACAAAATGAATATTTTGTTTTAGAAAAAGAAAAAAAAATATTTGCACAATTTCTATTTTTAATCTTATTTTGGGAAAAAATTTTTAAAAATAAATAAATAATTTTTAAAATAATTGAATTCTTTTTTGGGAAATTTTATTAAAATAGTAGATATTGAAAATCATTGAAATTAGAATAATTTTTTGAAAATAATTGAAATTAGGACACAAATTTTTTTTGACATTTATGAAAATAATTGAACTTTAGAGAAGAATTTTGTTATTTATAAAGATAATTGGGATTTTTACGAGAATTTTTTTCAAATTTTGAACACAGTTGAATTTTATAAGAAGAATTTTAATTTTTTTTTTTCTTTTGAAAATAATTGAATTCTTGTGAAATTTTTATTATTTATGAAAATAATGAAATTCTTGCATACAATTTTATAAAAAAAATTTTAAAATAATTGAATTCTTTTTGGGAAATTTTATTAAAATAGTAGATATTGAAAATCATTGAAATTAGAATAATTTTTTGAAAATAATTGAAATTAGGACACAAATTTTTTTTGACATTTATGAAAATAATTGAACTTTAGAGAAGAATTTTGTTATTTATAAAGATAATTGGGATTTTTACAAGAATTTTTTTTAAATTTTGAACATTGTTGAATTTTATAAGAAGAATTTTAATTTTTTCTGAAAATAATTGAATTCTTGTGAAATTTTTATTATTTATGATTTTTTTTCTTGTTTTTTTTTTGTCTGGATATTTTGGAATTGATTGTTTGTCCATTTCTTTGAAACTTTTTTCTATTCAAAGTTCATTGCTGGTCCAGTACTGGTCCAGCATTGACCGCCAGTACTGCGACAATACTTTCCAATATTTACCACTAAAGACGCAATATTTCGCCAGTCGTAAATTTTTTTCTCTCTGGTGGCAAAGAAAAGAAATACAAAAGAAAAGTTGCTGATGATTTGCGAAAGAGTTCTTTGTTGATTGAGATTTATGACAAAGCAAAACTAGTATTGGGATGCTGTGGCCTCGAAAGAGGAAGATAGAGAGAGATAGAAAGGAGGGGAATGAAGAGGGGATTGGGGGTAAATCTGATCATGAATCCTCGCACCTGAAAAGGTCAGGGACAATTCCTCTCGTGGATAAAGTGACTCGTGCTGTACATTTTTTCCATACAGAAAACAAGGAGTGGCAGGTAGTAATTTTAATTCTCTTTCTACACATTGCTATTAATCGCTTTTTTATTCACCGTCAATGAATTAAATTATCAATTAAAAACAATTACTTCGATTAAATAATTAATAAAATTAATAATATTACAAAAGTAGGTGATATAATTAATTAAAGTATTTTTTTGGAAATTTAACCTTGGACTCCTTAATTGGGGTATTTTGGTACCCCAGAAAAAATTAACTTTTGGGTATTTTTTCTTTTTTCAAATTTATACCACACTTTTTAAGATATAAAATAAAAGATTCTTTCTCGACATTCTTTCCCTTTTCGAGTCAAAATTTAGACCACCTTTAAACCCTTTCTTTCTTAAATCTCTTTTGACCATGAAAACGAGGGGAAAAAATACATTTTTGCATATAACTGATTTTTGTTGCTGATAATAAAATGATAAGAAGCAAAAATAATGTTTGTCAAAAAACAACTTTTTAGTACTGATACTAAAATTATAAAAATGCAAAAGTTTCAGACTAATTAAAATTAATGGAAGTTTAAATTTAAGTAAACGAAAATGTTATCAACTGTTACGTGTCTGACTAAAACAGTCTTTTGCTACTGTTGTAATTTGTCAAAAATTTTGAAAATTGTGTCTGTCTAAAACTTTCATTCACTACTGTTGACAAAATTCCAAAGAAGTCTAAGAATATATATATCTGCTATTAATTGCTACTGAAACTAAAATTATGTCAATAATTTGAGATATTTGTCTGACTATGAGTGTTTTTTCTACTGATTCTAAAATTCCATGAAACTAAAATTTTTATAACTGTCTAAAAATGGTTTTTACAGTAAAATAATTTTTAATATTTAAACAAAAAATTTTTAATATCTAAAAATGGTTTTTACAATAAAATAATTTTTGACATTTGTCTGACTAAAAGTGTTTTTTCTACTGATTTTAAAAGTCCATGAAATCAACAGTTTTTTAAATATTAAAAAGTGGTTTCTATAAGAAAATAATTTTTTGTATTTATCTGACTAAAAGTGATCTTTCTACTGATTCTAAAATTGCATGAAACTAAAAATTTTTTATTATCTACAAATGATTTTTACAATAAAATAATCTTTGACATTTTTTACATTTTCAGATATTAAAATATCTTTCGTTTTATGGAATTTTAGAATGAGTAAAAAAAACACTTTTATTCAGAAAAATATAAAAAAATATTTTGTTGTAGAAATCATTTTTAGATTTTGGTTTCATGGACTTTTAAAATCAGTAAAAAGAAACACTTTTAGTCAGACAAATGTTCAAAATTATTTTATTATAAAAATCATTTCTAGATACTAAAAAATTTTTGGCTTCATGCTATATTAGAATCAGTAGAAAAACATTTTTGTCAAACAAATGAAATTTTAGAATCAGTAGAAAAAACATTTTTAGTCAGACAATTCTAAATTTTTTTTTATATTTGTCTGACTAAAAAATTTTTTTCTACTAATTTTGAAAAACTATGAAACAATAAATTTGTAAAAATTTTAAAAATGGTTTTTGCATATTTAAATAATTTTTTATATTTGTCTGACTAAAAATGTTTTTTCTACTGATTCTAAAATTGCATGAAAATAAAAATTTTTTATTATCTAAAAATGATTTTTACAATAAAATAATTTTTGACATTTTGACATTTTCAGATATTAAAATATCTTTAGTTTCATTCAATTTTAGAATCAGTAGAAAAAACACTGTTTGTCAGACAAATATAAAAAATTATTTAAATATGCAAAAACCATTTTTTAAATTTTAACAAATTTATTATTTCATAGTCTTTCAAAATCAGTAGAAAAAACATTTTTAGTCAGACAAATATAAAAAATTATTTTATTGTAGAAACCACTTTTATATAGTAACACAAAAATTTTGGTTCATGAACTTTTAAAATCAGTAGAAAAAAACTTTTAGTCAGTTCAAAAGTATTTTATTGTATAAATCACTTTCAGACACATAAAATAAATTTTGTTTCACGGACTTTTAGAGTCAGTAGAACAAACATTTTCAATCAGACAAATATTTAAAATTATTTATTATTATTTGTCTAATTAAAAGTGTTTTTTCAACTAATTTTAAAATTGCATTAAACTATAAATTTTTTTTAATATCTAAAAATGATTTTTACAATAAAATAATTTTTTTACATTTGTCTGACTAAAAGTGTTTTTTATTCTAATTTTAAATAGTTCACGAAACCTAAAATTTTTCGATATAAAATAATTTAAATATTTGTCTGACTACAAGGGTTTTTTCTACTAATTCTAATAGTGCATGAAGCTTAAAATTTCTGATATAAAATAATTTTTGATATTAGTCGGACTAAAAATGTTTTTGCTACTGATTCTAAAATTCCACAAAATCAAATTTGTTTTATCTATCTTAAAAATGGTTTTTGCAATAAAATAATTTTAATGTAGAATTAGAATCAGTAGAAAAAATACTTTTAGTCAGACAAATGTAGAAAATTATTTTATTTTAAAAACCGAATTAGACATTTATAAAAATTTTAGTTTTATAAAATTTTAGAATAAGTAGAAAAAAAACTTTTAGTCAGACAAATGTGGAAAATTATTTATTTTATTATAAAAATCATTTTTAGATATTAAAAAAATTTTAGTTTCATGCAATTTTAGAATCAGTGGAAAAAATATAGTGTGTCAAATGGAATTTTAGAATCAGTAGAAAAAACACTTTTAGTCAGACAAATGTTCAAAATTGTTTTATTGCAAAAATCATATTTGGATATTAAATAAATAAATTTGATTCATGTAGTTTTAGAATTAGTAAATAAAAATTTATGTCAGACAAATGGATTTTTAAAAATCAGTAGAAAAAATACTTTTAGTCAGACAAAATATAAAAAAAACTATTTTATTGTATTTGTCTGACTAAAAGTGTTTTTTCTACTGATTTTAAAATTCTACGAAAAAACGAAGTGTATGCATCCTATTAAAATTATTTTCTTAAAAAATAAAATCGCCGCAGCAATGAAATAATTTTATGGTAAATTTTTACCCCACTCAGGGGGTAATTCTGCAAAAAATTAGTTTTGAGTGTGTATTGTAGTTTTAAGTACATTAGACAATTGAATAATTTTACGAAAAAATTTTCCATACGCTTTAAAAAAAAAACATAAAAAAGAAAAGAAAAAGTAGAATGATTTTTGTCTTTTGATCGCGTGTTGGTGTTCGTGTTCGTGTTTTAAAAGCGACTTCCGCGGTACGGCGTCAGTGGCACGCCTCCATTGAATTAAAGGGTCAAAGTTACTTTGCAAGCTGGCAAGCGAAACTCCAGACTGTGATGTTGGAGAGAGAGAGAAAGAGAGAGAGAGAGAGAGAGAGAGAAGGTAATAATGCAAGCCACAGTAGTTTCGCAGCGGTATTGTGTCAGGAAGAATAGGCAACCTTCGTATATACTTCTTGCAGACCACCTTCATCCCTCTTGCAAACAAAATGTATATGTATATATATGTGCACCAAAAGCCTTCTCTTTTTTCCCATCCCATCCCCTCCCCTCCCCCCTCACTCTTCTTTCTCCATTCCCTCAATTCCTTCCAACATTCTAACATGATCTTCCTTTATAGACCGTTTTTCTTCCGTCTAGTGAAATTTATTCCCCCCTCCCCTCCACGTCTTTCGTTTTTGCTTCATCGTAAATGAATTTTCAATGTGATCATAAAATGCATTTACCTGGAAGCATTCATTATTACTTTTTATTTCTATTGTTCTTTACTAGCTGCGAAATTTGCCAGCATACTTTACACACTTTACTTTTTTTACACACTTTATGAATTTTATTTAAAAAATAATTTTTACACTTTCAATTTCGAAAATAGAACTTTTAAAAAGTTCTTTTTTTAAAGTTTTTTTTTTAAAAAGTTCTAATTTCCAAATAAGAAGTGAAAAAAAATTTCTCCGACATAAAGAGCAATGACAAATAAAAATAAAATTGACAAATAAAAGTTTCTATTCAAACAAGTAAAGAGGTTACACTGTAAAAAATTTAGGGAGTTAACGAACTCGGTCAGTAGAAAAAACATTTTTAGTCAGACAAATATAAAAAATTATTTTCTTGTACAAACCACTTTTACATAGTGAAACAAAATTTAGGTTTCATAACCTTTCAGAATCAGAAGAAAAAAAACTTTCAGTCAGACAAATATAAAAAATTATATTTATGTAGAAACCACTTTTACAAAGTTAAACAAAATTTAGGTTTCGTAACCTTTCAGAATCAGTAGAAAAAACACTTTTAATCAGACAAATATTAATAAATAATTTTAAATATTTGTCTGACTAAAAATGTTTTTTCTACTGATTCTACAAGTCCGTGAAACTAAAATTTTTTTTATCTATTTAACAATGATTTTTACAATAAAAATGTTTTCATTGTAGAAATCACTTTTACATCATGTTGAAAACTAGTCAGACATATATCCAAAATTATTTTATTGTAGAAACCATTTTAAAAATTTTTACAAATTTTTAGTTTCACAGTCTTTTGAAATCAGTAGAAAAAACATTTTTAGTCAGACAAATATAAAAATATAATATAATAATAATAAATAATAAAATATAATTTTTTACATTTGTCTGACTAAAAATGTTTTTTCTACTTATTCTAAAATTCAGTTTGTCTGGCATAAATTTTTTTCTACTGATTTTAAAATTACATGAAACCAAAAATTTTTTTTGGTATCTAAAACTGATTTTTATAATAAAATAATTTTTTATATTTGGCTGACTAAAAGTATGTTTTTCTACTGATTCTATAAGTCTACGAGAACAATATTTGTAACTATATGTAAAAGTGGTTTCTACAAGAAAATAATTTTTTATAATTGTCTGACTAAAAATGTTTTTTCTACTGATTCTAAAATTCCATTTGTCTGACATAAATTTTTTTCTGCCGATTCTAATATTGTATGAAAACAAAATTTTTTTATTATCTAGGAATGATTTTTACAATAAAATAATTTTTGACGTTTGTCTGACTATGAGTGTTTTTTCTACTGATTCTAAAAGTTCGTGAAACCAACAATTTTTTATCTATGGAAAAGTGGTTTCTATAATAAAATAATTTTTCACATTTGTCTGACTAAAAATGTTCTTTCTACTTATTCGAAAATTTCATGAAACTTAATTTTTTAAATCTGTCTAAAAATGATTTTTGCAGTAAAATAATTTTTAAATATTTATCTGACCAACGGTGTTTTTTCTACTGATTCTAAATTGAATGAAACAAAAATTTTTTTAATAACTAAAAATGATTTTTATAATCGACTTATTTTTGAGATTTGTCTGACTAAAAGTGTTTCTTCTACTGATTTTGAAAGTCCATGAAACCAACAGTTTTTCAACTATGTAAAAGTGGTTTCTACAATAAAATAATTTTTTATATTTCTAATAATTTTTTCCATGAAACTAAAATTTCTATAACTATCTAAAAATAATTTTTACAATAAAATAATTTTCTACATTTGTCTGACTAAAAGTGTTTTTTTCTACTGATTAAAGTTCCAAGCAACTAAAATTTTTATGACTATCTATAAATAGTTTTTACAATAAAATAATCTTGGATATTATTTGTCTGACCAACAGGGTTTTTTCTACTGATTCTAAAATTCCATGAAACCAAAAATTTGTTTAGTTTTTAAAAATGATTTTTACAATAAAATAAAAATAGTCGATTAAGTATTTAATAGTTGATTAACTTTTAATCGATGTTAGTGAAACCGGCCCTAAAATAATTAATTATTTAATTAACAAGTGATTTAAATTACGAACTATTAAATTAAGGGCATTTGAATCATTGCGACGTGATAGTTTTAGAAAAAATAGTTCATAGTTTTTCAAAAACTGTAACGTCGTATAATGGTTCAAATACCCTTGACAATTGCGATAAACATATTAATTACTTAATTAGTAATTAATTATAATCATTAGCTACTAAATTAAGAAATTGTAATTAAAAACTTTAATTTGAATTAAGTTTTTAAATTATCGAAAGTTTGTTTGTTTTTTTTTCTTTTTGTAAAAATGAAATGTATAAATATGTTTTTAATTTCTTTTCCTTTCCTCCTTCTCCCTATCAAAACTTATATCAATCTATCTCCTTCACTGATAAAAGTTTCCTCTTTCTCATCGCGTGCCATTTTCCACTAAAGCTTCGAAGACGGAAGAGACGATTTATACGCTCTTATTGCCAACAAAATCTCTCCGCCGACCTTTTTCAGCATCGATGTCGAGTAAACTTCACTATACCTTGCTTGAGGCCAGTCTTTTCAGTATGTGTGTAGAATAAACATTATAACACTGTGGGGAGAAGAAATTTTTTTTTCTTTTTGCTTTTTTACCATGTAATGAAACCTTTCATTAAGAATTAGATGATGTTGCGAAAACTTTTCGTATTAGGAAAAAACTGTTATCTTTCTCTTTCTATTTGATACCGTAATTCGATATAATAATAATGATGATGATGATGATGATGATGATGATAATAATAAAAGTAATGATAAGAATAATAACAATAATATTTTTTCTCTGCTCATCTATATCGACAATATTAGTAATAATTAATAATAATAAATGATAATAATTAATAATAATAATTGATAATAATTAATAATAATAATAATTAATAATAATAAATGATAATAGTTAATAAAATAATAATAATTAATAATAATTAATAAATAATAATAATAATAAATTATAATAATACAATAATAATATTAATAACAATCTATATTAATAATCGTTGTATTCCAATAATATGTTCGCAGTTTGAAGTTAGTATTTGTTTAATTTTTTTTATTCCTAACATTTTTATTAATTTTTCTTTTTAAATATTTTCAATTTTAAAATTAATATATTGAAAATCATTGAATTCTTACAAAGAAATTTATCAGAAAATTTAAGAATAATTGAATTTCTTTGAAAAATTCTTCTTAAAGAAAAATTTTTTTTAAATTGTTTAAAAATATTGAAGTTTCTTTGATAATTTTAATTGACAATTTTGAAAGTATTTGAATTTTATAAAAAAAATTTAAGTTTTTAAAATAATCGTATTTATTCTTAATAAATGAAATTAAATTTTTTTTTTTTTTTTTTTTTTTTTTTTTATGATATTTTGTATTGTGCTTTTACCAGATTTGTTCCTGTAAATGCTATCTATAAATCTAGTTATCCACCGTGGTTTACATTTGAACTTAAAAAACTGGTTCTTGAAAAAAAGATTGCGCATGCTCATTATATGAAATTTAAAACAAATGATAATTATTTAAAATTTTCTAATTTAAGATCAAGATGCAAATCTTTGTCAAATACATGCTATAATAATTATATTTCTAATACTGAGAATTCGATAATTGACTGTCCGAAAACATTTTGGAAATATGTTAACATTAATAGGAAAAATCAACGTCTACCTAATTTTATGAATTTTGGTAAAGAGTCAGGTGATAGTCCTGTCAAAATTGCAAACCTTTTCGCTACGTTTTTTAGTTCTGTTTATACTACGCCATTTCAAGATTTAAATAATAATTCTAATGTTACAGGTTCGATGGATTTAAATAATATGTATTTTTCAAGGGAGGAAATTTTATCTAAATTAAAAAATCTTGATATCAGTAAGGGGGCGGGATCTGATAAGATACCTCCATCATTTCTTCGTTCTTTTTGTTATTCTTTGGTCGAACCTTTACACATTTTATTTAATTTATCATTACGTTGTTGTATATTTCCTTATGAGTGGAAAAAGGGCATTATTGTACCGATATATAAAAGTGGAAGCAAAAATGACATTGCAAATTATCGACCTATAACAATTCTTAGCGCTATACCAAAGGTTTTTGAAAGTTTGATACACGATTCTCTTTACTTAGCTACATCAAATATTATTATTGATGAACAACATGGTTTTGTTAAAGGAAGATCATCGATTACTAATCTTGCTTTGTTTACAAACTCACTTGCGTTGGATCTTGAAATGGGGAAACAAGTTGATGCAATTTATGTGGATTTTTCTAAGGCTTTTGATAAGGTGGATCACAACATACTTTTACGCAAGCTGAGAATCATGGGCATGTCTGAAAATTTAATTAATTTTTTTAAAAGTTATCTTACGGATAGACCTCATATGGTGAGAGTTGAACATGACTATTCTGATGCGTTTAAATCTACCTCGGGAGTTCCTCAAGGGTCTCATCTCGGTCCTTTATTGTTTGTTTTATATATTAACGATATAAAATTTGTTTTTAAATATTCCAAATTTTTGTTGTACGCAGATGACCTGAAAATTTTTAAAGCAATTAATGCAAATAACCCTTGTCTCGATTCTAAACAACTCAGGTTAGATCTTAAACATCTTATAGTTTGGTGTAAGAAAAATCATTTGACCTTCAATTTAGATAAGAGTGTAGTAATCTCATTTGCGAGGAAAATCACATTTGTATATAGTTATACTGTGGGTTAAAGTGAATTAAATAGAGTGACTCAGGTTCGAGACTTGGGGGTTTTGATTGGTAAAGATCTCAATTATAATGAACATATCTCCGAAGTTATCTCTAAATCTTTAAAATCTCTGGGATTTGTAATGAGAAATGCATCTGCTTTTCATAATCTATCAGCGTTAAAAACTTTGTATTTTTCATTGATCAGATCAATAGTAGAGTATGCTATAGTCATTTGGGTGCCATATTACACATATAATATTATAAGATTTGAACGCATTCAGAATAGGTTTCTTCGTTTCATTGCGCGTCAACTTCACATACCATTTGATTTTCATGCTCATGATTACTGCAGCTTGCGTTCTGTGCTCAATATACCAAGGGTTTCTTTAAGATTCCTATATATTGATTTATCATTTTTATATAAATTATTTAATGGATTCTTTAATTGTCAGTCACTTATATCACTAATTAATTTACGTGTGCCACTAAGACCTTCTAGGTATTTTTCTTTATTCTCTGTTCCATTTCATAGAACGAATTATGGAAATCATTCTTTGATGACCAGGCTTTGTAGAGAAGCAAATGATGTTTATAATGATATTGATTTTTTTGATCGTAACTCTATGAGATTTCACACACTTTTGCGTCAGCTTGTTTTTAGAGATATGTAGTTCACTATTTTAAGTTCAGCTACTTATGTTTCATTTTTGATAATATTTAGTAATTTTGCTTAGTGCAATAAAATTAGTATTAAGAGTACTTTGTACGAAAGGGCACAGTCCCGTTTACTACTTAAATAAATAAATAAATAAATAAATAAATAAATAAATAAACAATATTAAATTATCGAATATTATTAAAAATTTTTTTAAATAATTAAATTCCTTCGAAGAATAGTTTCTATTAAAATTTTTGACAATAATTGAAATCTTTCAATAAATTTCTTTAATTTATTGAATATAATATCGATTGACTGTTTAAAATATTTTAAAAATATTTTTTGGTTCAAATAAGAAAAAAAATAATAATGTGTCTTAATAATTATACTTAAGGGCATTTGAACCTTGATGACGTTACAGATTGTGCAAAGAATGTGTGACGTCATCAAGGTTCAAATGCCCTTAAGTATTTGATTATTGAAATAATTTGATTAAAATTGTAGGTTGAAAATAATTGAATTTCTGGGAAAAAATTTATTATTTATATAAAAATAATTTAATTCTTGTGATGAATTTTACTAATTATAAAAATAATTGAATTGTATTTAAAAAATAATTTGGAATCTTTTGAAAAATATTATTGTAAATTAAAAAAGAATTTAATTGTTGCAATGGATTTATTATTTTAGAAAAGAATTGCATTTTTTTTAAAAATATTAAAATTGTATTAAAAATAATTGAATTTTTGCAAAGAATTTTACTATTTATAAAAATAATTGAATTTTTTTGGAAAAGTTTTTAGAGAATTCAGAAAATAATTTAA
This sequence comes from Leptopilina heterotoma, assembly GCF_015476425.1. Lineage (NCBI taxonomy): Eukaryota > Metazoa > Arthropoda > Insecta > Hymenoptera > Figitidae > Leptopilina > Leptopilina heterotoma. Next base: position 76,751 of record NW_025111079.1, on the reverse strand, counting down.
TTTTTTCAAAGAATTTTACTATTTATAAAAATAATTGAACTCTTCTGAAAAAGTTTATAGAGAATTAAGAAAATAACTGAATTCTTTGAAAAATTTTATAAAGATTTAAGAAAAAAAATTGAATTCTTTCATAAAATTCTATAAAAAATAATTGCATTAAAAAAAAATTGAATTGTTTCGAAAAATTTATAAAAATTTTAGAAAATAATTGAATTGTTTCGTGATATTTATCAAAATTATAGAAAATAATTGAATTCCTGAGAAAAATTTTATTATTTATAAAAATAATTTAATTCTTGTGATGAATTTTACTGCCTACTTATAAAAATAATTGAATTGTAATTAAAAATTAATTTTGAATCGTTGAAAAATTTTATTTGAAATTAAAAAAGAATTAAATTGATGCAAAGAATTTATTATTTTAGAAAAGAATTGAATTTTTTTTTAAATATCAAAATTGTATTAAAAATAATTGAATTTTTGCAAAGAATTTTACTATTTATAAAAATAATTAAATTCTTTTGAAAAAGTTTATAGAGAATTTATGAAAAATAATTGAATTTTTTCAAAGAATTTTACTATTTATAGAAATAATTGAATTATTCTGATAAATTTTATAGAGAATTAAAAAAATAATTGAATTCTTTGAATAATTTTATAATAACTTAAAAAAAAAATTGAATTCTTTCATGAAATTTTATAAAAAATAATTGAATTGTTTGAAAACATTTCTTAACATTTCTTATTTTAGAAAATAATTGAATTCTTTCGTGAAATTTCATTAAAATTGTATTTAAAAATAATTGAATTCCTGCGAAGAATTTTACTATCTAAAAAAAAAAATTTGAATTCTTTCGAGTTCCGAATAATGTTATAATTTGTGAAAATAATAATTATAGTTTTGTTATAATTATTATTATTAAATTATTAACTATTATAAAAATAGAACAAAAATAAAAATGATTATAGTATTAATTTTTGTACATCAGAAAGTGGCACAAAATATTTTTACACTGCATTGTGTGCGAGTATGAACATATTTCTTTCTTGTTTTTTAACATGTAAGTATAGACGATTCTTATTCGGTTTTTTTTTTTTTTTGCCCCCACAAAGAAACTCGACGAAATACCAATTTATCGTGCAAACATGCTACAGTTAAGGTTATCTCGTATCCTATCTCTCACTCTCTCCCTACTTCTCGTTCTTTATCCGCAAGGAAGATAAAAGAAAGCAGCATTAACAAAATTGCGAGTCGAAAGATCATTAATTTTTCCCACCAATCAATTTATTATTGGAAAATATTTTTAACTCTCATATCTATCTAGAACTTTGATCAATTCTTTACTATTTCCAAATGACGTGAATTTATATTTTACACTTAATTTACTGAAATTTATATCGAAAATTAAAAATAACTAATTTTTACTAATTTTTACCGCCACAGTTTTACTAAGGATATCAAATTGAGACAAAAAAAGAATCAAAAAGTTGCTTCGCAATACTTTTGATTCGTTTTTTGTCTCAATTTTATATCCTAAGAAAAACTGTGACGGTAAAAATTATTCATGGAAATTGAAAAATTATTTTCAAACGTAAAAATCTTCTCGCAAAAATAATAAAATTCTTGTCTTGTTCTACTTTAATTATTGAATATATAATTATATTTATGTAGCACCGAGTATATATAATTACCTGGTGATAAATTTTCAAATTGAGGAAACATCAATCTCAATATATTCACGCTTTGAAAATGTGTAATATAATAATCTGGTATTAGAGTAATTACAATTAATATTGTAAAATTTACACCAAATAGCGAAACATTGTTATTGTAATTGTTATTATCGATTTACTTGTTAATTAAACTTTGAACTTCAATGCGCGCAACATGTGTTGCACTTGCAATATAGGGGAATAAAAATATATTTTCCCCGACAATTTAGTGTGTAATTATTTTTGCTACACTATTTGTTTTTAACCTTGGCAGGCAACCAAAAATCAACTCATCACGAAAAAAAAATACTGTGTATAGGGACTTTAAAAAAAAGAAGTTTTTATAAATAATAAAATTCTTCTCCGAAATTCAATTATTTTAGAAAAATTTTAATAAAATTCTTGGGAAAATTTAAATTATTTTTGTAAATAATAAAACTCATCGCAGAATTTTAATTATTTTTTATAAAATTTTAATCAAATTCCTCGAAAAATGTAATTAATTCTTAAAATTTTAAATTGGTTATTAAACCAACAGTATTTGTATTCGAACGATATTGAATATGCCGTTTATTGTGACAAACAAAAATATGTCATTGATTCGATAGCATTTTTTTTTTTTTTTGCTCAATGTATAAATAGAATATAATTTGCAAACAAAAAGATAAAAATAAATGTTTGAAGATAAATTACAAATTGAATTTGTTTTTTAGTTCGAAATGTGCTTTTCAATATTGTTTGAGTTAAGAACAAAGTTATCCAGGTGGACCCGGTAAAACCGGTTTGGCGTCTGCTTGAATTCTCACATAAGGAATTGTGTGCACGGACACGATAGTGTTCTCTTTGGCTTAATGCACAAGATTAGTGTGGTATTTCATGTGATGTGCTTGGCACGTCTACTATATAATGCAGAGTAACCTTGCCTTCATTGGAAGGTTGTTCCATTGGAAATCATCCCTGCTATCTTGATTTAATTTCACTTCACGCGATTAGAACTTTCTCATTTCCAATTTCCTTTAATGTTATTTTCCAAAAATGGGGGACAATTAAATTTTAATAAGAAAACTTCTGTTATTTATTCATGACTCTCTCTTTCTCTTTCTTTTTTTAATATGTCTCCTTTAATATACATAGCTATATTATAATTCAATGAAACAAAACTCTTCCGAAAAGATTTCCAAATAAATTTCTCTTTAAATCAAAGTTCATTTTAACGGGTTTTGCATCAAATTTTTACGAGTTCAAAGCCAAGTTTGAATTGTTTTCTCAAAGTTTAAAGTCATTTTCAATTCTATTCGTGTTTTATTGATCTAATATTTAATTACTAAACTTCTCTCTTGTTCTTCACAATTTTAAAATGCAAATAAAGTAAATCGTGAGGTATTCAAAAGTGTTGCAGATTAAATTAACAAAAAAAAAGATTAAAATAATTAATTTTGGTGTTATTTTTTACAATGAATGAAATTTTAGTTAATTTTGTTTTTTTTATAACTATAAAACATGAAGATATCGATCACTTCGAGTCTTCGACTCGGAGTGATCGATTTCTTCATGTTTTATAATAATTAAAGATGACCCAGTGATAAATTTATTTACAATTCAATTATTATTTACAAGAATTTTTAACTAAAATTCTTCTTTAAATCGATTATTTTCAATAATTTTCGAAAAAGTTCTTTGGCAATTTTCAAATCCATTTGTTTACAATATTCAATTTCACGAAATTTTAATTATTCATAAACTAGCCAAACTATCCGCGCGCAAGCGCGCGGGAATGTTGTATGGGGCTGCTTATTTTAAAAAATTTTAAAAATTTTAAAGAAATAATTATTATAACCTAACAAAGAGATTTAACTAACTAAAATTTAAATAATTTCACTCAATGGTCTCAATTTAAATAGAATTTACATTACTATAGACTTAAACTATGGCTAGAACAATTACAATTAGTATCTGGGTCATCTTTTGCATTGCTTATTTTATAAAGCCATTTTAAATTAAATACTTTTCAAAGAAATAATAATTATTACACAATGAAAAAAGTTTTACTTAAAATAGCGATAAGTTTCTCTAGAATAACGAAAGTATTAATTGAAGCACTGAAAAATTTCGCTACTAAAGTGAAATCTGTAGTTCATCCAGCTAAATATTTTTTGCCGTGCATAACGAAAAAAGAATTAAATTAACATCAGATTTTCTACATTCAAAAAAAAACGAATTCAAATAGAAATTAATCATTTTACAACTTAACCAAATTCACCACAGAAATCACTGAATTCGATAATTTAGAAGAAAGTCAGACAAAAGCAGGGTTCCTACAGAATCTGGAAAATCATGAAAATGGTATGGAATTTTTAAAAGGCTTCTAGAAATCAGGAAAATCATGGAAAAGGCCTGGAATTTTTAAAAGTTTCTAAATTTTTTCAGTTTTCCATTTTTTCTCTTGAATAAAAATTCAAATAATAATAAACCTAAATGGTATAAAAGACAAAAAAAAAATGTTGAATTTTAAGCAATTCGATTTTTCGGATTTTTGATAATTTTTAATAATTTTTGATTTTTTACCAAAGAGTCGAGACAATTTAATAAGTAAAGTATTTTCCAAAAGCACAAAAATAATGAAGCTAAATCCCATAAAAGAGAGGAAAAAATGTTGAATTTTAAGAAAATCGGATTTTTGAATTTTTTCGAATTTTTGATAATTTTAGATTTTTTACCAAAGAGTCGAGACTATTAAATAAGTAAAGTATTTTCCAAAAGCACAAAAATTATAAAGCTAATTCCCATTAAAGAGAAGAAAAAATGTTGAATTTTAAGAAATTCGGATTTTTGAATTTTTGATAATTTTCGATAATTTTAGATTTTTTACCAAAGAGTCGAGACTATTAAATAAGTAAAGTATTTTTCAAAAGCACAAAAATAATGAAGCTTAATCCCATCAAAGAGAAGAAAAGATGTTGAATTTTAAGAAAATCGGATTTTTGAATTTTTTCGAATTTTTGATAATTTTAGATTTTTTACCAAAGATTCGAGACTATTAAATAAGTAAAGTATTTTTCAAAAGCACAAAAATAATGAAGCTAAATTGCATAAAAGAGAAGAAAAAATGTTGAATTTTAAGAAAATCGGATTTTTGAATTTTTTCGAATTTTTGATAATTTTAGATTTTTTACCAATGATTCGAGACAATTTAATAAGTAAAGTATTTTCCAAAAGCACAAAAATAATGAAGCTAAATCCTATAAATGAGAAGAAAAAATGTTGAATTTTAAGGTCCATGAAGTTTTAAACGTTTAAAAAACGAAAAATTTTAATTCTACCAGACCAATTTTTTTTTCACCCAGACTTAAAGGAAATGTATCAGGGAAGTCAGATGTATCATTGTTAACGTGTTTCGACTTCCGGAAGTCAGCCATCTTGGATTTATTACATTCCGTATATATCTCTTACATAGAGGTATACTAAATTATCGTTTAAACACCCGCCACCAATTTTTTTTTCCGCGAAATTTTTAAAGAATGTTTAGAAACACTCACTGAACAATTTCGAACAAATTTCGACTTCCGCAAGTCCGCCATCTTGGAAATAATAACCTCAAAAAATACTAAATCTGCGTTTATACACCCGCCACCAATTTTTTTTCAGCGAAACTTTGAGGGATTGTTAAGAATGGTTCACTGAACAATTTCCAACAAATTTCGACTTCCGGAAGTCCGCCATCTTGGAATTAATAACCTCAAAAAATACTAAACCTTCGTTTAAACACCCGCCACCAATTTTTTTTTCAGCGAAATTTTCAGAGAATGTTTAGAAACACTCACTGAACAATAACGAACAAATTTCGACTTCCGCAAGTCCGCCATTTTGGAAATAATAACCTCAAAAAATACTAAATCTTCGTTTAAACACCCGCCACCAATTTTTTTTTCAGCGAAATTTTCAGAGAATGTTTAGAAACACTCACTGAACAATTTCGAACAAATTTCGACTTCCGCAAGTCCGCCATCTTGGAATTAATAACCTCAAAAAATACTAAATCTTCGATTAAACACCCGCCACCAATTTTTTTTTCCGCGAAATTTTTAAAAAATGTTTAGAAACACTTACTGAACAATTTCGAATAAATTTCGACTTCCGCAAGTCCGCCATCTTGGAATTAATAACCTCAAAAAATACTAAATCGGCGTTTATACACCCGCCACCAATTTTTTTCCGCGAAATTTTTAAAGAATGTTTAGAAATACTCACTGAAGAATTACGAAGAAATTTCGACTTCCGCAAGTCCGCCATCTTGGAATTAGTAACCTCAAAAATACTAAATCCTCGTTTAAACACCCGCCACCAACTTTTTTTTCGGCGAAATTTTTATAGAATGTTTAGGTCAGATCCCCAAACAACTACGAACAAATTTCGACTTCCGCAAGTCCGCCATCTTGGAATTAATAACTTCAAAAAATACTAAATCTGCGTTTATACACCCGCCACCAATTTTTTTTCGGCGAAATGTTCAGAGAATGTTTAGAAACACTCACTGAACAATTACGAACAAATTTCGACTTCCGCAAGTCCGCTATAGAAATTACGAAGGGTATAACAATAATTATAATAATAATAATAATAATTATAATAACAACGGATATAGATACCAACAAAATGGAAGGTACTAATTGTATTTAGTTCAAAGAGATTACTTTTACTTTGTAAAAAACATAAAAACTAAAACTTTTATAATAAAAACGTTAAAATAAATTTTTCTGACAATTTTTAGACTTTCTCCTTGACTGTAAAGAATATTCTAATTCACTCTGAAAATTATTAGATACTTAAAAAATGTTCTATTACATTTACTTACGAATTTCTTTAATTGTAAAATTATTTGAAAACATGTACAACTTTTTTTATAAATAAATATTTAATGATTATTATTTTTCATAGGAATTAGGATTTTCAAGAATTTCAAAAACAAATTTTTTGTAATTCAATTACTAATGAAACTATATTATTATAAAACATGAAAAAATCGATCACTATGAGTTGAAGACTCGAAGTATATAATAATTTTATATAATAATTTTATATTAGTTCGTAAACAAGTTGCAAATCGATTCGTATTGATGCAAAGAATAAGATTTTAGAAACAAATGAGTAAGATTTTCTTATACGGCAACATAATTTTGCGTAAAGAACTCATTTTTTGATAAAAATGCGAATTTTTCAGCTTTAATTATGATTAACTCAGTAAATTCTCATACTATTTATACTTTGTATAGACTAGTCGATTCGCCTTGATGCAAAGAATAAGATTTTATTATATATTAATTTCAATAACCAGCTTAAACAAAAATTAAAAAAAAAATTTTTTTTCAGAATTTTAAAAGTCTATCAATACATTTCGAGATATTTTTCTGATAAATATACCTGGTAAATTTTAGCCAAATTCGTTAAAACCTCTTCGAGCTATCGTGTACACAAAAATCGGGATCCACACACACACACACATTAATAGATCCCGACAATTGTTCAGGGTCTTATATAACATAGTTCTATCTAGCAGAAAATTTGTTGAAAGGATTTTTAAAAACTTTGTAAATTAAACGACTGCAAAGCTTCCTCACGAGGAAGCAAAAATTAATTATTTAAAAAGAAATTATTGCCAGAAACAGCAAAAGTTGACAGTTTTTTATAAGAATTCGTGGAAACTGCATAGTTAATTAAAGTGAGTGTTTCTAAACATTCTCTCAAAATTTGGCTGAAAAAAAAATTGGTGGCGGGTGTTTAAACGAAGATTTAGTATTTTTTGAGATTATTATTTCCAAGATGGCGGACTTGCGGAAGTCGAAATTTGTTCGAATATGTTCAGTGAGTGTTTCTAAACATTCTTTAAAAATTTCGCGGAAAAAAAAATTGGTGGCGGGTGTATAAACGCAGATTTAGTATTTTTTGAGGTTATTATTTCCAAGATGGCGGACTTGCGGAAGTCGAAATTTGTTCGAATATGTTCAGTGAGTGTTTCTAAACATTCTTTAAAAATTTCGCGGAAAAAAAAATTGGTGGCGGGTGTTTAAACGAAGATTTAGTATTTTTTGAGGTTATTATTTCCAAGATGGCGGACTTGCAGAAGTTGAAATTTGTTCGTAATTGTTCAGTGAGTGTTTCTAAACATTCTCTGAAAATTTCGCCGAAAAAAAAGTTGGTGGCGGGTGTTTAAACGAGGATTTAGTATTTTTGAGGTTACTAATTCCAAGATGGCGGACTTGCGGAAGTCGAAATTTGTTCGTTATTGTTCAGTGAGTGTTTCTAAACATTCTCTGAAAATTTCGCTGAAAAAAAAATTGGTGGCGGGTGTTTAAACGAAGGTTTAGTATTTTTTGAGGTTATTAATTCCAAGATGGCGGACTTGCGGAAGTCGAAATTTGTTCGTTATTGTTCAGTGAGTGTTTCTAAACATTCTCTGAAAATTTCGCTGAAAAAAAAATTGGTGGCGGGTGTTTAAACGCAGATTTAGTATTTTTTGAGGTTATTATTTCCAAAATGGCGGACTTGCGGAAGTCGAAATTTGTTCGAAATTGTTCAGTGAGTGTTTCTAAACATTCTTTAAAAATTTCGCGGAAAAAAAAATTGGTGGCGGGTGTATAAACGCAGATTTAGTATTTTTTGAGGTTATTATTTCCAAGATGGCGGACTTGCGGAAGTCGAAATTTGTTCGAATATGTTCAGTGAGTGTTTCTAAACATTCTTTAAAAATTTCGCGGAAAAAAAAATTGGTAGCGGGTGTTTAAACGAAGATTTAGTATTTTTTGAGGTTATTATTTCCAAGATGGCGGACTTGCGGAAGTCGAAATTTGTTCGTAATTGTTCAGTGAGTGTTTCTAAACATTCTCTGAAAATTTCGCCGAAAAAAAAGTTGGTGGCGGGTGTTTAAACGAGGATTTAGTATTTTTGAGGTTACTAATTCCAAGATGGCGGACTTGCGGAAGTCGAAATTTGTTCGTTATTGTTCAGTGAGTGTTTCTAAACATTCTCTGAAAATTTCGCTGAAAAAAAAATTGGTGGCGGGTGTTTAAACGAAGGTTTAGTATTTTTTGAGGTTATTAATTCCAAGATGGCGGACTTCCGGAAGTCGAAATTTGTTGGAAATTGTTCAGTGAACCATTCTTAACAATCCCTCAAAGTTTCGCTGAAAAAAAAATTGGTGGCGGGTGTATAAACGCAGATTTAGTATTTTTTGAGGTTATTATTTCCAAGATGGCGGACTTGCGGAAGTCGAAATTTGTTCGAATATGTTCAGTGAGTGTTTCTAAACATTCTTTAAAAATTTCGCGGAAAAAAAAATTGGTGGCGGGTGTTTAAACGAAGATTTAGTATTTTTTGAGGTTATTATTTCCAAGATGGCGGACTTGCGGAAGTCGAAATTTGTTCGTAATTGTTCAGTGAGTGTTTCTAAACATTCTCTGAAAATTTGGCTGAAAAAAAAATTGGTGGCGGGTGTTTAAACGAAGATTTAGTATTTTTTGAGGTTATTAATTCCAAGATGGCGGACTTGCGGAAGTCGAAATTTGTTCGTAGTTGTTCAGTGAGTGTTTCTAAACATTCTCTGAAAATTTCGCCGAAAAAAAAGTTGGTGGCGGGTGTTTAAACGAGGATTTAGTATTTTTGAGGTTACTAATTCCAAGATGGCGGACTTGCGGAAGTCGAAATTTGTTCGTTATTGTTCAGTGAGTGTTTCTAAACATTCTCTGAAAATTTCGCTGAAAAAAAAATTGGTGGCGGGTGTTTAAACGAAGGTTTAGTATTTTTTGAGGTTATTAATTCCAAGATGGCGGACTTCCGGAAGTCGAAATTTGTTGGAAATTGTTCAGTGAACCATTCTTAACAATCCCTCAAAGTTTCGCTGAAAAAAAAATTGGTGGCGGGTGTATAAACGCAGATTTAGTATTTTTTGAGGTTATTATTTCCAAGATGGCGGACTTGCGGAAGTCGAAATTTGTTCGAAATTGTTCAGTGAGTGTTTCTAAACATTCTTTAAAAATTTCGCGGAAAAAAAAATTGGTGGCGGGTGTTTAAACGAAGATTTAGTATTTTTTGAGGTTATTATTTCCAAGATGGCGGACTTGCGGAAGTCGAAATTTGTTCGTAATTGTTCAGTGAGTGTTTCTAAACATTCTCTGAAAATTTGGCTGAAAAAAAAATTGGTGGCGGGTGTTTAAACGAAGATTTAGTATTTTTTGAGGTTATTAATTTCAAGATGGCGGACTTGCGGAAGTCGAAATTTGTTCGTAGTTGTTCAGTGAGTGTTTCTAAACATTCTCTGAAAATTTCGCCGAAAAAAAAGTTGGTGGCGGGTGTTTAAACGAAGATTTAGTATTTTTTGAGGTTATTATTTCCAAGATGGCGGACTTGCGGAAGTCGAAATTTGTTCGTAATTGTTCAGTGAGTGTTTCTAAACATTCTCTGAAAATTTCGCCGAAAAAAAAGTTGGTGGCGGGTGTTTAAACGAGGATTTAGTATTTTTGAGGTTACTAATTCCAAGATGGCGGACTTGCGGAAGTCGAAATTTGTTCGTTATTGTTCAGTGAGTGTTTCTAAACATTCTCTGAAAATTTCGCTGAAAAAAAAATTGGTGGCGGGTGTTTAAACGAAGGTTTAGTATTTTTTGAGGTTATTAATTCCAAGATGGCGGACTTCCGGAAGTCGAAATTTGTTGGAAATTGTTCAGTGAACCATTCTTAACAATCCCTCAAAGTTTCGCTGAAAAAAAAATTGGTGGCGGGTGTATAAACGCAGATTTAGTATTTTTTGAGGTTATTATTTCCAAGATGGCGGACTTGCGGAAGTCGAAATTTGTTCGAATATGTTCAGTGAGTGTTTCTAAACATTCTTTAAAAATTTCGCGGAAAAAAAAATTGGTGGCGGGTGTTTAAACGAAGATTTAGTATTTTTTGAGGTTATTATTTCCAAGATGGCGGACTTGCGGAAGTCGAAATTTGTTCGTAATTGTTCAGTGAGTGTTTCTAAACATTCTCTGAAAATTTGGCTGAAAAAAAAATTGGTGGCGGGTGTTTAAACGAAGATTTAGTATTTTTTGAGGTTATTAATTCCAAGATGGCGGACTTGCGGAAGTCGAAATTTGTTCGTAGTTGTTCAGTGAGTGTTTCTAAACATTCTCTGAAAATTTCGCCGAAAAAAAAGTTGGTGGCGGGTGTTTAAACGAGGATTTAGTATTTTTGAGGTTACTAATTCCAAGATGGCGGACTTGCGGAAGTCGAAATTTGTTCGTTATTGTTCAGTGAGTGTTTCTAAACATTCTCTGAAAATTTCGCTGAAAAAAAAATTGGTGGCGGGTGTTTAAACGAAGGTTTAGTATTTTTTGAGGTTATTAATTCCAAGATGGCGGACTTCCGGAAGTCGAAATTTGTTGGAAATTGTTCAGTGAACCATTCTTAACAATCCCTCAAAGTTTCGCTGAAAAAAAAATTGGTGGCGGGTGTATAAACGCAGATTTAGTATTTTTTGAGGTTATTATTTCCAAGATGGCGGACTTGCGGAAGTCGAAATTTGTTCGAAATTGTTCAGTGAGTGTTTCTAAACATTCTTTAAAAATTTCGCGGAAAAAAAAATTGGTGGCGGGTGTTTAAACGAAGATTTAGTATTTTTTGAGGTTATTATTTCCAAGATGGCGGACTTGCGGAAGTCGAAATTTGTTCGTAATTGTTCAGTGAGTGTTTCTAAACATTCTCTGAAAATTTGGCTGAAAAAAAAATTGGTGGCGGGTGTTTAAACGAAGATTTAGTATTTTTTGAGGTTATTAATTTCAAGATGGCGGACTTGCGGAAGTCGAAATTTGTTCGTAGTTGTTCAGTGAGTGTTTCTAAACATTCTCTGAAAATTTCGCCGAAAAAAAAGTTGGTGGCGGGTGTTTAAACGAAGATTTAGTATTTTTTAAGGTTATTATTTCCAAGATGGCGGACTTGCGGAAGTCGAAATTTGTTCGTAATTGTTCAGTAAGTGTTTCTAAACATTCTCTGAAAATTTGGCTGAAAAAAAATTGGTGGCGGGTGTTTAAACGAAGATTTAGTATTTTTTGAGGTTATTAATTCCAAGATGGCGGACTTGCGGAAGTCGAAATTTGTTCGTAGTTGTTCAGTGAGTGTTTCTAAACATTCTCTGAAAATTTCGCCGAAAAAAAAGTTGGTGGCGGGTGTTTAAACGAGGATTTAGTATTTTTGAGGTTACTAATTCCAAGATGGCGGACTTGCGGAAGTCGAAATTTGTTCGTTATTGTTCAGTGAGTGTTTCTAAACATTCTCTGAAAATTTCGCTAAAAAAAAAATTGGTGGCGGGTGTTTAAACGAAGGTTTAGTATTTTTTGAGGTTATTAATTCCAAGATGGCGGACTTCCGGAAGTCGAAATTTGTTGGAAATTGTTCAGTGAACCATTCTTAACAATCCCTCAAAGTTTCGCTGAAAAAAAAATTGGTGGCGGGTGTATAAACGCAGATTTAGTATTTTTTGAGGTTATTATTTCCAAGATGGCGGACTTGCGGAAGTCGAAATTTGTTCGAAATTGTTCAGTGAGTGTTTCTAAACATTCTTTAAAAATTTCGCGGAAAAAAAAATTGGTGGCGGGTGTTTAAACGAAGATTTAGTATTTTTTGAGGTTATTATTTCCAAGATGGCGGACTTGCGGAAGTCGAAATTTGTTCGTAATTGTTCAGTGAGTGTTTCTAAACATTCTCTGAAAATTTGGCTGAAAAAAAAATTGGTGGCGGGTGTTTAAACGAAGATTTAGTATTTTTTGAGGTTATTAATTTCAAGATGGCGGACTTGCGGAAGTCGAAATTTGTTCGTAGTTGTTCAGTGAGTGTTTCTAAACATTCTCTGAAAATTTCGCCGAAAAAAAAGTTGGTGGCGGGTGTTTAAACGAAGATTTAGTATTTTTTAAGGTTATTATTTCCAAGATGGCGGACTTGCGGAAGTCGAAATTTGTTCGTAATTGTTCAGTAAGTGTTTCTAAACATTCTCTGAAAATTTGGCTGAAAAAAAATTGGTGGCGGGTGTTTAAACGAAGATTTAGTATTTTTTGAGGTTATTAATTCCAAGATGGCGGACTTGCGGAAGTCGAAATTTGTTCGTAGTTGTTCAGTGAGTGTTTCTAAACATTCTCTGAAAATTTCGCCGAAAAAAAAGTTGGTGGCGGGTGTTTAAACGAGGATTTAGTATTTTTGAGGTTACTAATTCCAAGATGGCGGACTTGCGGAAGTCGAAATTTGTTCGTTATTGTTCAGTGAGTGTTTCTAAACATTCTCTGAAAATTTGGCTGAAAAAAAAATTGGTGGCGGGTGTTTAAACGAAGGTTTAGTATTTTTTGAGGTTATTAATTCCAAGATGGCGGACTTCCGGAAGTCGAAATTTGTTGGAAATTGTTCAGTGAACCATTCTTAACAATCCCTCAAAGTTTCGCTGAAAAAAAATTGGTGGCGGGTGTATAAACGCAGATTTAGTATTTTTTGAGGTTATTATTTCCAAGATGGCGGACTTGCGGAAGTCGAAATTTGTTCGAAATTGTTCAGTGAGTGTTTCTAAACATTCTTTAAAAATTTCGCGGAAAAAAAAATTGGTGGCGGGTGTTTAAACGAAGATTTAGTATTTTTTGAGGTTATTATTTCCAAGATGGCGGACTTGCGGAAGTCGAAATTTGTTCGTAATTGTTCAGTGAGTGTTTCTAAACATTCTCTGAAAATTTGGCTGAAAAAAAAATTGGTGGCGGGTGTTTAAACGAAGATTTAGTATTTTTTGAGGTTATTAATTTCAAGATGGCGGACTTGCGGAAGTCGAAATTTGTTCGTAGTTGTTCAGTGAGTGTTTCTAAACATTCTCTGAAAATTTCGCCGAAAAAAAAGTTGGTGGCGGGTGTTTAAACGAAGATTTAGTATTTTTTAAGGTTATTATTTCCAAGATGGCGGACTTGCGGAAGTCGAAATTTGTTCGTAATTGTTCAGTAAGTGTTTCTAAACATTCTCTGAAAATTTGGCTGAAAAAAAATTGGTGGCGGGTGTTTAAACGAAGATTTAGTATTTTTTGAGGTTATTAATTCCAAGATGGCGGACTTGCGGAAGTCGAAATTTGTTCGTAGTTGTTCAGTGAGTGTTTCTAAACATTCTCTGAAAATTTCGCCGAAAAAAAAGTTGGTGGCGGGTGTTTAAACGAGGATTTAGTATTTTTGAGGTTACTAATTCCAAGATGGCGGACTTGCGGAAGTCGAAATTTGTTCGTTATTGTTCAGTGAGTGTTTCTAAACATTCTCTGAAAATTTGGCTGAAAAAAAAATTGGTGGCGGGTGTTTAAACGAAGGTTTAGTATTTTTTGAGGTTATTAATTCCAAGATGGCGGACTTCCGGAAGTCGAAATTTGTTGGAAATTGTTCAGTGAACCATTCTTAACAATCCCTCAAAGTTTCGCTGAAAAAAAATTGGTGGCGGGTGTATAAACGCAGATTTAGTATTTTTTGAGGTTATTATTTCCAAGATGGCGGACTTGCGGAAGTCGAAATTTGTTCGAAATTGTTCAGTGAGTGTTTCTAAACATTCTTTAAAAATTTCGCGGAAAAAAAAATTGGTGGCGGGTGTTTAAACGATAATTTAGTATACCTCTATGTAAGAGATATATACGGAATGTAATAAATCCAAGATAGCTGACTTCCGGAAGTCGAAACACGTTAACAATGATACATCTGACTTCCCTGATACATTTCCTTTAAGTCTGGGTGAAAAAAAAATTGGTCTGGTAGAATTAAAATTTTTCGTTTTTTAAACGTTTAAAACTTCATGGACCTGAATTTTAAGAAATTCGCATTTTTGAATTTTTGATAATTTTCGATAATTTTAGATTTTTTACCAAAGAGTCGAGACTATTAAATAAGTAAAGTACAGTACCGTCCGCAATTGTCAGTCCACCCATTTTTAAAGGAATGACAAAAATTTTTTAACATAAAATTCATGAAAACTAAAATTTTTTTTGGTTTATATTTTGAAAGACGATAAAATTTTGAAAAGAATAAGACCTTACAGAAGTCATTTGGCCAAAATTTGTAGAAGATATTCCTAAAAATCGTCACTTTCAATGTTTTACAAAAATTTAAATAACTTCTAAAATAAGGAACGCTTTTTAATAATCTTAGGCTTATTTTAAAGGTCTTTTTCTACGGAATAAGAATTACTTATAGGCATTAACCTGTAATTTTTAACTTGGAACAAGCATGACGTCAAAATTAGACAAAAAAATTGTAGAAATTTGAAATCAATTTTTTGTACTAAAAACTATTCTAGAACATATATAAAACATGATATGGTGTAGATTTTTCAAGAAAATTTAATAAAAATATATGTTTGAATTTCAAAAATTATTTTTCTTTTAATAATATTATTTCAAATTTTTTGAATTTTTTTGTCCAACTTTGACGTCATGCTTATTCCAAGTTAAAAATTACAGGTTAATGCCTATAAGTAATTCTTATTCTGTAGAAAATGGTCTTTAAAATAAGCCTAAGATTATTAAAAAGCGTTCATTATTTTAGAAGTTATTCAAATTTTTGTAAAACATTGAAAATGACGATTTTTAAGAATATCTTCTACAAATTTTGGCCAAATGACTTCTGTAAGGTCTTATTTTTTTCAAAATTTTATCGTCTTTCAAAATATAAACCAAAAAAAATTTTACTTTTCATGAATTTTATGTTAAAAAATGTTTGTCATTCCTTTAAAAATGGGTGGACTGACAATTTCGGACGGTACTGTAGTTTTCAAAAGCACAAAAATAATGAAGCTTAATCCCATAAAAGAGAAGAAAAAATGTTGAAATTTAAGAAAATCGGATTTTTGAATTTTTTCGAATTTTTGATAATTTTAGATTTTTTACCAAAGAGTCGAGACAATTTAATAAGTAATGTATTTTCCACATTAAAAAGTTTGACATTAAAAAATAAAAAATTCCAATACTTAACCCACAAAATTTAATTTTCAAAACAAAGAAATGAATGCAGATAATTTGCTAACGGAAAGGAACTTACGATTATTATAATGTATTCTTTAATTAAATGCATATTAGAAAATAAAAACTTCAAATAATTTTAAAAAAAAATTAATTTCAAAATTTAATTATTTCTAAAAATTCACGCTATATTGCTTTTAATATTCAATTATAATCTAAAATTTTAACTGAAATTCATTTTTATGAAATGAAAATCCATTTTTATTAGAAAATTCTACAAGAATTTAATTATTTAATTATGTAAAAGTAAATAATTAATTGAATAATTGAATGTTTCTCAAAATTCAATTCTCATAAAGAATTTTATTAAGAAATTTTTAAATAATTAAATTGTTTTGTCGAATTTTATTAAAACTTACATGAACATAATTACTTTTTTTCAAGGAATTTAATTATAATTGTATGAAAAATAATTTAAACGCTGCGATGAGTTTTATTATTAGTAAAAATAATTAAATCCTCTTAAGAAGAATTGTATTAATCTTGAAAATAATTGAATTTCTGCAATAATTTCTAACTTCTCTAAAATTAAATTTTTTTTCTAGTGTTTTTAACTAAAATTCTTCAATTAATCCATTATTTTCAATAATTTTTAAAAAAGTTCTTTGAGAATTTTCAAATTCATTCGTTTACAATTAAATTTTACAAAATTTCAATTATTCGGAAATTCTGCAATTAAATATATATTGAAAAAATAAGAACTTGAAATAATTTCAATAAAATTCTTATTAAACTTTGAAAAAGAATTAATTCTACAGAATTGTTTGTCAAAAATATGAAAAATTAGGAATTTCAATGATTTTAATTTGAAACTTTTTCAAAATTTAATTATTTCTAAAAATCCACGTTATAATTATAATGCTTTTAATATTTAATTATAATCTAAAATTTTAACTGAAATTCATTTTTAAAACCATTTTTATTAGTAAATTCTATACGAGAATTGAATTATTTAAATAGAAAAATAAATAATTTATTAATTTCATGTTTCTTGAAATTAAATTCTCATAAATAATGTTAGCAACAAATTTTTTAAATCATTAAATTCTTTGAACGAATTTTAATAAAATTTTTAGGAAATAATGACATTTTTCGAGGAATTCGATTAAAATTTAAAATTGCATTAAAAATAATTGAAATTCTGCAATGAGTTTTATTATTTATAAAAATAATTGAATTCCTAAAAGAATTTTATTATTCATAAAAATAATTAAATCCCTGTAAAAATGTTATTATTTATGAATATAATTGAATTATTGCGAAGAAAGTTATAAAAAAAATTTGTAATTAATTGAATCCTGTAAAAATTTTTATTATTTATAAAAATAATTGAATGTTTGCGTAGAATTTAATTCAAATTTTTTTTAATAATGGAATTCTTTTAAAAATTTTGATTGAAATAGTGGATATGAAAAATTATTAAATTTTAAAAAACTTTTGAAAATAATTGAAATTTTGACAAGAATTTGATTAAAATTTTGTAAAATAATTGAATATCAGAAAAGAATGTTATTATTTATAAAGAGAATTGAAATTTTGACGAGAATTTTTTAAAATTTTTGAACACAATTGAATTTAGTAACTATGTTACTAAGTTAGTTAGTAAGTTAGTAACTAAATTACTAACTTACTATTCTTCCTGGAGAAGCTAAATTCGTTGAATTTTTACAAATCGTTGACTTTGGTGTTTTATTTAAAGTAAAATTTCATTCATAGTTAAAAATAACACCAAAATAGATTATTTTAATCCTTTCTGGTGTTAATTTAACACCTCACGTTTTACTGTGAATGAGACGCGCTCCCTAGAATGGAACTAAAAATTTCGGTTATGTTTAATAATTCTTTGAGTAAATATTCAGAAAGAGGAACAATTTACTTTAAAAAATTAGTATCAATAATCAATTCTGGAATGCAGGGAAAAATAAAATTAAATATTTGTGGCAACCCTGATGAAGTTAGCAAGGGATATTGACAAAAAAAAATTGAAAACTGAATTAAATGAAGTGGTTGGAATTAATTTTGATATATCAAAATTGTCGTGTGGGGTTCAATGACCCTAATTTCAACTCACATCATCTTCATCGACCCTTACCCTTTTTGCGCGGCTCAACTCCCCCGTTTATGGATCAGTATCGTGTGCGTTCACGAAGGACGAAAGAGAGGGCGATGAATAGAAAAGCACATTAACCTCAAGACAAGCAGAAACCGGATGTGATCTCTTATACACACGAGCATATGGTCATCATACACAACCTCTTTTTTTTCTTTTTTTTTCTTTTACTGCCATTTTTCACTTTAACTTCAAGATAACGTCACAAAGATTATTAAATAATGATAAATTCTAATGAATATTAATTGTTTCGTCAAAAACTCGAGAGTACTTGAGAGTGTGAATGGTGAATTAATTTACAGATAGATGAAATTCAGAAAAAGTGTAATAGTTCAATTAAGACAAATTCAAATCTTTTGAAATTCAATAACTGATAAAAATATTATTGAAAAACATGAAGAAATGGAACACTCTGAGTCTTCGACTCGGAGTAATCAGTTTCTTCATGTTTTAAAACAATTTAAATTTCCATAAAATTTTTCAGAAAAAAAAAATTATTTACAAAAGTTCTAATAAAATCCTTCGCTAAGAATTCAATTATTTTTAATTACAAGTAATTATATTTCTTAAATGTATTCAATTATTTAAAAAAATGTAATAACATTCGTTGCAAGAATTCAATTATTTTTTAGAAATATTAAAATTCTTCGCAGTAGTTCAATTATTAAAAAAAAAATGTAATAAAATTCGTTGCAAGAATTCAATTATTTTCATAAATAATAATTCGATAATTCAAAAATTCTTCAATTAAATATATTATAAGAAAATAAATACTTCCAATAATTTAAAAAAAACTCAAATAAAGTTTTTAAAAAAATTATGTCTTCAAAATTGTTAGTTAAAAGTATGAAAAATTTACATTTTCAAAGATTTTAATTTGAAACCTTTTTAAAATTCATTTATTTCTAAAAATGCATGCTTTAATAATTATTACCTAAAAATTTAACTAAAATGCATTTTTTAATCTATTTTTATTAGAAAATTTTACTAGAATTCAATTAAAATTAAAAATTCAATTTTCATAAAGAATTTTATCAACCAATTTTTTAAATGACTGAATTTTGTTGACGAATTTTAATAAAATTATTAAGAATAATTACATTTTTCGAGGAATTCGATTAAAATTGTATTAAAAATAATTAAAATCCTGCGATGAGTTTTATTATTTCTGAAAATTATTAAATTCCTGAAAACAGTTTGATTATTTATAACAAATAATTGAATTATTGTGAAGAAATTTATAAAAAAATTGGTAAATAATTGAATTCCTGTGAAATTTTTATTATTTATGAAAATAATTGAATTATTGCGAAAAAATTTATTAAAATGTTTAAAAGAATTGAATTTCTGTGAAAAAATTTTGTTATTCTTGAAAATAATTGAATTCTTGCGAAAGATTTTATTCGAATTTTTTACAATAATTGAAGATAAATTTATTACTTTTAAAAATAATTTAATTTCGGTGAAGAATTTTATTATTTATCTAAATAATTGAATTATTGTAACAAATTTTATTTAAGTTTATAAAAATAATTCAATTTCGGTGAAGAATTTTATTATTTATTTAAATAATTGAATTACTGCAACAAATTTTATTCAAGTTTATAAAAATAATTGAATTTCAGTGAAGAATTTTATTATTTATTTAAATAATCGAATTATTGCAACAAATTTTATTCAAGTTTATAAAAATAATTGAATTTCGGTGAGGAATTTTATTATTTATTTAAATAATTGAATTATTGCAACAAATTTTATTTAATGCCTGTCGTCGACGGGCGAAAGCTAATAAATAATTACAAAATTATATGAATGGATTTTTTCAAAAAACAAAATAAGATCTCACCTAATTTTAATTCAAGTTTATAAAAATAATTGAATTTCGGTGAAGAATTTTATTACTTATAAAAATAATTGAATTCTTGAAAAGAACTTTGTTAAATTTTTTTTAAATATTTAAATTCTTGCGACGAATTTTATAAAAATTTATTTTAATAATTGATATTTTTCGAAAAACTTTATGAAATTTTGTATTTTAAATAATTGAATTCCTGTGAAAATTTTATTACTTATGAAAATAATTGAATTATTTCGAAGAAATTTATTACAAATTTTGTAAGTAATTGAATTCTTGTGAAGTTTTCCAAGAATTTTTATTAAAATTATTAAAACTAATTGAATTTCAGAGAAGAATTTTATTATTTATCTAAATAATTGAATTATTGTAACAAATTTTATTCAAGTATATAAAAATAATTAAATTTCAGTGAAGAATTTTATTATTTATTTAAATAATTGAATTATTGCAACAAATTTTATTCAAGTTTATAAAAATAATTGAATTTCAGTGAAGAATTTTATTATTTATTTAAATAATCGAATTATTGCAACAAATTTTATTCAAGTTTATAAAAATAATTGAATTTCGGTGAGGAACTTTATTATTTATTTAAACAATTAAATTATTGCAACAAATTTTATTCAAGTTTATAAAAATAATTGAATTTCGGTGAGGAATTTTACTATTTATTTAAATAATTGAATTATTGCAACAAATTTTATTCAAGTTTATAAAAATAATTGAATTTCAGTGAAGAATTTTATTATTTATTTAAATAATCGAATTATTGCAACAAATTTTATTCAAGTTTATAAAAATAATTGAATTTCGGTGAGGAATTTTACTATTTATTTAAATAATTGAATTATTGCAACAAATTTTATTCAAGTTTATAAACATAATTGAATTTCAGTGAAGAATTTTATTACTTATAAAAATAATTGGATTCTTGAAAAGAACTTTGTTAAATTTTTTTTAAATATTTAAATTCTTGCGACGAATTTTATAAAAATTTATTTTAATAATTGATATTTTTCGAAAAACTTTATGAAATTTTGTATTTTAAATAATTGAATTCCTGTGAAAATTTTATTACTTATGAAAATAATTGATTTATTTCGTAAAAATTTATTAAAAATCTTGTAAATTATTGAATTCTTGTGAAGTTTTCCAAGAATTTTTATTAAAATTATTAAAACTAATTGAATTGCAGAGAAGAATTTTATTATTTATAAAGATAATTGAAACTTTGTCTAGAATTTTTTAATTTTTGAAAATAATTGAATTAATTGAATTTCTGGAATCATTTGTAACTTTTCTAAATTCAATTTTTTTAATTATTTTTAATTAAAATTCTTCTGTAAATCTAGTATTCATAAAAATTGTAAAAATTATTCATTAAATAATTTCTAAGTAATAATTTTCTGATAGTTCTTTAAGAAATAAGTTATTTAAAAAGAAATTATTGTTAGAAATAGAAAAAAAATTGAATGTTCTGTATTAGGCAACCCTGTTATCAGGAACATTAGGAAACGAAAATTTCTAGTTTCTTTTCTTCATGTCGACGCTCAGCGTCAAAAACTGTTATTTAGAGATGAAAATGTTACAAAAAAAAAAAAAAATCTAATTTGATATTATAATTTTATGACTTTTCTTTTTTCGTATATACATATTGAACTCGAATGAAAATGCAAGGTTAATGTCTTCGTGTATACATAGAAAGTTAAGGTATAAAATTATCAGAGGATTATAACGTGGAGAGATTGTTCGGTAACTGTTTCAACAATGTTTTAGTCACCCCATGAACTATTCGATTTCTCGTTCCTTGTTCGCCTCCGCAAAATCCCCTTTCTCATATATATACAAACGTAGTTACACCCACTCAATCTGCCTATACCTTTGTGTCAGGGGTCATTTCTTAGCGTTCTCATGTCACACTCAATTCTATGTTAATTCCACTCAATCGAAACTCAAACGATAACGACCCCCTTTATTCCGGAAGAAGTAATATATTATCCCATTTATGTATACAATATAAATTATTCAATAAAATTATTATAAATATACTTCAAATACTTTCAATATCTACAATTTTATTTTTAACGAAATTTTTATGTTCCTGATTTAGGATTTTAGAAGATTAGGCTTTATTGTAACAAATTGTAATAAGTAATAACAAATAATAATTAACAAGGAATAATAAAAAATTATAATTAACAATTAACAAGATTGTAATAATAAATAATAAATTGTGATTAAAAAATAACAGAATTGTTATAATAATAGTAACAAGTTGTTACAAAGAAATAATAAAATTGTAATAAATAATAACAAATTATAATAACAATGAATTGTAGTTGACAATGAATTCAGAAGGATGCGTCTTTGACAATTTTCAAATCCATTTGTTAACAATATTCATTTTTACGAAATTTCAATTATTCGTAAATTCTTCAATTAAATAAATATTAGAAAATAAAAACTTAATAAAAACTTTTTATAATATAAAAAAAGTCAATTAAACTTTTTCAAAAAAATTAATTTTAAAATTCAATTATTTTTAAAAAAAATTCACGCTTCAATTATTATCTAAAATTTTAACTGAAATTAATTTTTAAATCAATTTTTATTAGAAAATTCTACTAGAATTCAATTATTTAAATACAAATTTAAATGTAAAAATGCAAATAAATAATTTATTGAATAATTGAACGTTTCTTAAAATTCAATTCCCATAAGGAATCATTATCAACAAATTTTCAAATAACTGAATTCTATCAACGAATTTTAATAAAATTTCAAAGAATATTTACATTTTTCGAGAAATTTGATTAAAATTGTATTAAAAAAATTGAAATTCTGCAATGAGCTTCATTATTCGTGAAAATAATTGAATCCCTAAGAAGAATTTTATTACTTTTGAAAAATATTTAATTTTTGCGAAGAATATTATTATTCTTGAAAATAATTGAATTTTTGCAATAATTAGTAACTTTTACAAAATTGAATTTTGTTTCGTGTTTTTAAGTAAACATCTTCTATAAATCCATTATTTTTAATAATTTTTGAAAAAGTTCTTTCAGAATTTTCGAATTCATTTGTTTACAATTCAATTTTACAAAATTTCATTCATTCGTAAATTCTCCAATTAAATATGTAAATTATAGAAAATAAAAAAAACTTAAAAAAATATTTAAAATATCCGCAATTAAAGTTATTTAAAAAAAATTAATTCCACACAATTGTTAGTTAAAAATATGAAAAATTCAAATTTTTAAAGATTTTAATCTGAAACCATTTCAAAATTAAATTATTTCTAAAAACTTACGCTCTAAAGCTTTTAAAAATTCAATTTAATACAATTTTAATGGAATTCCTCGAAAAATGAAATTATTCTTAAAAATTTTATAAAAATTCATCAAAAAAATTCAATTATTTTAAAAACCTTTGCTACAATTTATTTATTAGAATTTAAGTATTATTTTCTATAAATTTTTAATTATATTTTTTGAAAAAATTAAACTATTTTAAAAAATTTTAATGAAATTCTTTGTAACAACTAAAATTTTTTTCAAAATAATTTTAATACAATTCTTCGAAGAAATTTAATTGTGTTCAATAATTTACAAAAATTCTCGTCAAAATTTCAATAATCTTTATAAATTTTTCTCCGAAATTCAATTATTTTCAAAAATTTTAATAAAATTCTTGGGCAAAATTTCAATTATTTTTAAAAAACTCTTTAAAAATTCTTTGAAGAAGTTCAATTATTGTTTAATTAAAATTTTAATCAAATTTCCAAAAAATGAATTTATTTTTAAAAATTTTACTAAGATTTGTCAAGAGAAATCAAATATTTAAAAATGTGTTGAGAAAATTCTTTCTGAGAGTTCAATTTTACGAAATATTCAATTATCCATTTTTGTATTTCAATAATTGAATTCTCTTGGATTTTTTGTTTAGTAAATATTGATTTAAAAATTAATTTCAGTTAAAAAGTTACATTATCATTGAATATTGAAAGCTAATAGCGTAAATTTTTAAGAAATAATTGAATTTTGAAAAGATTTCAAATTAAAATCTTTGAAAACTTTAAATTTTCATTCTTTTTTGATTAACAATTCTGTAGAATTAATTTAAAAAAAAAAATTTAATTGAATTTTTCTTTAATTTCTTCAAGTTTTTATTTTCTAATATATATTTAATTGAAGAATATGTCATAATAATCGAAATTACGTAAATTGTAAACAAAAAGATTTGGAAATTCTCAAAGAACTTTTTCAAAAATTGTAAAAAGAAAAATTGAGTTCAAGAAGAATTTTAGTTAAAAATTAGCTATAGAAATGAAGAATTGAATTGAAATGAAAATAATTTTGAGGAAATTACAGTAACAATATTTTTATAATATAATTTTTTGTTGTTTAATAATTCAACTACTGCGATGAAGAATTTTATTATTTATAAAAATAATTGAATTCTTGCAACGAATGTTATTACATTTTTTTAAATAATTGAATTCACGTAAGAAATATAATTACTTGTAATTAAAAATAATTGAATTAATAGCGAAGGATTTTATTAGAACTCTTGTAAATAATTTTTTTTTTCTGAAAAATTTTATGGAAATTTAAATTATTGTAAAACATAAAAAAAATTAATTACTCTGAGTCGAAGACTCGATATCTTCATGTTTTATAATATTATTTTTATCAGTTTTTAATTTTATAAAGATTTGAATTTGATTGTTTTGAAGATTATAATTCCCATAGAAAAATAATAATGATTAAATATTTATTTAAAAAAGA
Source organism: Leptopilina heterotoma (assembly GCF_015476425.1). Taxonomy (NCBI): domain Eukaryota; kingdom Metazoa; phylum Arthropoda; class Insecta; order Hymenoptera; family Figitidae; genus Leptopilina; species Leptopilina heterotoma. Next base: position 52,237 of record NW_025111079.1, on the reverse strand, counting down.
AGTTATTGATGTTTTCGAGTAATTTTACAATTAAAGAAATTCGTAAATAAATGTTATAGAACAGGATAAAAGTATTTTAGTCTGGAAATCAGGAAGTTTGGTAAAATTAAAAATTAAAATTAAAAATAAAATTTGGTAACATACAGTAACATATAAATGTAGTTTTAAAAACCTGGAAGAATTACGTTTTTTAACATGGAAAAGTCAGGGAATTTGAAATGAGGAAAAGCGTGGCAACCCTGATTAATAAGTCTGTCTATGAAGATGTTGATTTTTGGTGGAACTTTTCTTTTTTGGTTGATTTTTAAATAATTATTCTTTCACAACATTTAGTAGGCTCATTGTCTTATCCTCATCCCAAAGTAAATTCAATTTTGCAAATTGCAACTAATTTAAAACGAGGAATTTAAAACCTATTAAAAAGTTTTCAATTTTGACATAACAGTTTTGATAGAAAAAACCCCAAATATAGTTTAAATTTTAATAAAAAATTATCGACTATACCCCCGACTGTATCTGTAGAGCATTGAGAGAAACAAGAAAATCATCAGTGGACCGGTAAACAAGCGCAGCAATGGAAAATTGCGGAGCAACAAGGTGCGACCTTGACTCGTGCTCAAGTATCTATACACCACAGGTAAAAGAGTAAAGACACGAGCTCAAGCAGAGACACACACATATACAACGTGAACACATAATGGAGGAGAATTGTTGGTAGCAGAATACAAACACCAATACCAATGGAAAAGGCCACACGTTCGACTCTCGTCATCGTTCGAAACCTAACCCTGATCTTAATACATACCACGAGGTCGCAACACACACCAGTTTGATTCGCGCACAAACAACCGATTATCTCTCTCGACAGAACGGACGAGAAGCACGATTACTTAGTTACGTTGCCAACGATATTCATATATATATACATACATACATACATGTTGTTGCTAACTCCGCTTCTCAGTCTTCGAAGCATGTTAAGTGGAAATGTCGCGTGTGCATACAGTTTGCAACTTGTTAGCAGCTCGTTACGGGCACGTTATAATAAAGCGTCACGATAAATAAACCCGATAATGAGCCATGAGTTTAAAACACTTCTGATCCTTTCTTACAACATCCCATCAGGGCTACTGTTTATATTTCTTTCTTAACAGCTATAGCAAACGGTGAGAGAGAATCTCTATCCTGGAACCAATTTCAACCCTCAAGTTATACCCTTTCAAAATTACTGTTGCAAGTTATTGTTCGTTCTGGTGCATTACGATCAAAATTACGAGATTTTTAATTTAACAGGAAAGTCGCTCGCTTTTTGTCATATATGAATGCTCGTAATATTTGATATCCTTTCAACGAGAGTCTATTAGACTCGCTATTAGACTAAACTATTAGTTTAGAAAATTGATCGAGCAAATTGAGCTTTTCTTTTAGTTTCAACAATATTAAACAAAAAATATAATATTGTTTAGCCTCTAGGACTATTTTATAAATTTATTTACTTTATTTATTATTATTGTTTATTCATTTTTATAAATATCTTAAAAAATTAATCTTCTTAAAGTATTATTATTATTATTATTAATATTACTAGCCAAACTCTCTAAATCTGAATTAGTAGAAAGTTACTAGTAAAATGGCGAAAAGTCATCCACCAAATGATTTAGTAATAATTTTACTAACAAATAGTGAAATTTTACTAATTATTAGTAGATTTTACATTTTACTAATTGCTTAGTAGAATTCTACTATTCTACTAACAATTAGTAGAAAACTGTTTTATTAATTTTCGATAAACAGTTTCACTTATTCATTAAGTGAAATAAGTGACTTTCAATTAAGAATTCCACTAAAACATTAGTAAAATCTTACTAAAAATTAGTAATATTCTACTAATTGAAAAGGGAAAAAATCTTCCATGAAAACTACTAAAATTTAGTAAATTTTTACTATTTCTTAGTAGAATTCTACTAATTCAGATTTAGAGAGAATTATCCGCGCGCAAGAGCGCGAGAATGTTGTGTTGCACTATTTGTTGTAAACAATTTCAAGTAATTTTTAAAGAAATACTTATTATGGACACATAACTGAAAAACTAATTAGAATTAAATTTTCAAATTATATTATTATATTATATTTTTAAACTTTAAAGAATAAAAAAAAATCTTTAACAAATTTTTAAAATTAATTTCAAATTTGACATCAGATTTTGAAAATTGAAAATAATTAAACTTTCTTGTACGAGGAAAATTGAATTTCGCAAAAATTGTTATCTGATACCTAAATTAAAAATAATTTTCATTACGAAAATTTTAATTACTCTGAAAAATAGAGAAGGTAAAAAAGTTATTATATATTCAACTTCCTGAACAAAGAATATAAATAATATTTTTTTTAGAGAATTTTTTTTTTTTATTTTTTTTCCACTACTTTTAATTTCCTAATATTTTAAAGAAATTTCGAAAAAATCCATTATTTAACCAAATTTTATGCAATTTATTTTTCACAATAATTCAATTACTTTCACTAATCACTAATAATGAAATTCTTCATGAAAATTCAATTTTTAACAAAAATTTTTGATAAAATTCTAGGGAAGAATTCAATAATTTTCATTAATAATAAAACTCAGCGAAGAATTTCAATTATTTTTAATACTATTTTAAATTAATTAATCGTAAAATTCAATTATTTTCACAAATAAAGTTTTCCACAAGAATTCAATTATTTAAAATTTTAAAATAATAAAATTTTTGATAATATTTATTATATTTCGAAAAAATTAGTTATTTAAAACAATGTTCATGAAATTCTTATGAAGAATTCAATTAACTTTCAAAAATAATAGAATTTTTCACAGAAATCCAATTCTTTTTAAACATTTTTAATAAACTTTTCCGCAATATTTCAATTATTTTCAAAAAGTAATAAAATTCTTGTCTGTAATTCAATTTTTTTTTAACAAATATAATAGAATTTCTAGCAACTGTTCAATTATTTTCATAAATAATAAAAATTCATAGCAGGTTTTCAATCATTTTTAATACAATTTTACAGGAATAATTACTGAAAAAAATGTAATTATTCTTAAAAATTTGATTTCAATTCCTCGAAAAAATCAATTATTTAAAAAAATGTTTTTTCAAATTCTTTGGAAGAATTCAATTATTTACATAAATAACAAAATTATTCCAGAAAATTCAATTATTTTCAGTCATTTTAATAAAATTTTTTTTCAAATTTAATTCTTTTCATAAATAACAATATTCATTACAAGAATTCAATTATTTTTATAAGTAATAAATTTCTTTTCAATTATTGTAAAAATTCGAATAAAATCGTTCACAAGAATTCAATTATTTTTAAGAATAACACAATTATTCACAGTAATTCAATTCTTTTTGAACATTTTAATAAAATTATTCTCAATAATTCAATTATTTTTATAAATAATATAATTCTTCTCATGAATTCAATTATTTTTGTAAATTTTAATAAAATTCTTAGCAACACTGTTCAATTATTTTCATAAATATTAAAAATTCATAGCAGGTTTTCAATTATTTTTAATACAATTTTACAGGATTTGTTCAAAAAATTTAATTATTCTTAAAAACTTATTTTCAATTCCTCAAAAAAAAAAAAAATCAATTATTTAAAAAAATGTTTTTTAACTATTTTTTGGAAAGATTGAATAATTATTTTTAAGAATTTAATAAAATTATTCGAAAGAAATTAATTGTTTTAAATACAATTTTAATTAAATTTTTTTTAAGAATAATTCAATTATTTTTTTAAAGTTTAATTAAATTTTTTTGAAATCATTCAATTATTTTTTTTACATTTTAATTAAATTTTTTCTAAGAATTCACTTATTTACACAAATAATTTTTCAAAAGAATTTAATTATGTCGATAAATAAGAAAATTACTCCCAAAAATTCAATTATTTTGGGGTATTTTAATAAAATTCTTTTCAAAATTCAATTATTTTCATGAATAACAATATTCATCACAAGAATTCAATTATTTTTAAAAGTAATACATTTTTTCTTGGAAATTCCATTATTTTGAAAAATTCTAATAAGTCGTTCGAAAAAATTCAATTAGTTTCATAAATAATAAAATGTTCTTTAGGAATTCAATTATTTTCAAAAAATTTATTTAAAAATTTTTCACCATAAAACGTGTGTGAATAAAATTCAAATCTCAACCATAGGTGCATAAAAATTTTATATACTTTTAAGAAACATAAAGTGAAATTTAAAATTTCAAAATGGTGCACCAAGTACGGCGTCAAATATGAAGTAAAGTTTCGAAAGTTTTGGTCACTATATTTCAAAATACCAAAATGTTATTGAATTCGTCTAAATTTTGTTACTCGAGGGTTTTTGGAGTCGCTAATTACGAATTCGATGTTAGTTTTCAAAAATTCAAAATGGCCGATCCAATATGGCGGAAAATTTCTTAAATTCATTCAATTGACCTTAATTTTCTCACTCTGGGGTTTTCGGGGTCGCTGATTACGAATTCGATGTTAGGTTTCGAAAAATTCAAAATGTCCGATCCAATATGGCTACCAAAAATGTTTAAATAATGTCATATTTCGATTTTAAAATTTTTTTTTTGCAAAGTTTTCAGTGATATACCCCAAACAAATTGCAACAAGAATTTTGGAAGGGAAGCAACTTGAGGGTTGAAATTTTTCTGTCTTATAAGTAGAAGCATAATGTTTTCTAAAAAAATGTTGAAAGTTATTGATATACAATTTTTGATATACAATTAAAAAAATATTAATTGATAAGTGTTATTATTATTTATTATTTTAAATAGTTGTTAAATTCATAAATAGTATTTAAATTTAAAGTTTGCATAATTGTATATTTTCGAATTTTCAAATTCTACATGGTTTCTAAAAATATCAGTGATTTTGGTATACGCAAAGAAATTCTTTTTTCTCCTGTTTTTGTTTGATTCAGATTGCGGTGTGTTAAGGACAGGTCGTTGGGCGTTTCGGTAAATAACAATAGTCGAGCGTCGCGACGCATTTCGACTGTAATCGATGCTAGAATATTCATGAATCGCTCTACCATCTGATAAAGAAATTCAAAGTCTGAAATTTATAAATATATATATATATATATATATATATATATACAGTCATGAACTAAATGAGAATAAAAGGAGATAAAGAGATAGGGAAAAAGTGAGGAGAAAATCATAGTATAAGAAGTAAAAATGTAAAGTGATGTCTAAAGCATAAAACTTGCAGGAAAAACTTGTGTTCGTGTCTGTTTTATGACGAAAAGAAAGTTGAAATCCATCTTCCTTTTCAAACCTTTATATCTACCAAAAGCTTCTGAAATATTTAAAGAGATTTTTCAAACTCATATTTATATATATGTGTGAGTTTACACGATAAAAGGTGCATCAGAGTGTATAAAGAATCTAAAGAAAAACATAAAATTTATATCTATTTTAAAGAAAAGTTTTTTTTTATCATTGACTTCTTGGTATTATTATTTTACATTAGTTTCGTGTCACGAATAAAACTGAAAAACGTCACTATGCACGAAAAAAGATCTTTACCTCTGCTCTGGAATAGAAATACTTTCTATATATTCTTTAAAAATATATTTTAGATTTAAGCAACAAATTTAGTTTACTTGTCGAAAAGTATTTTTTGGAAATAAAAATGTCACTATTGGCACTGTTTAATTAAAAAAAAAAATTAAAAGAAAATTATTTTAGTTCAGAGCAGACGCTAACTTCTGAGACTTATTTTGCTTAAATAATTATTATTGATAAACAATTGTAAGTTAACAAAATAATTGTAAAATTATTTGTATAATTGTAAAATAATTGATAAACAATTGTAAGTTAACAAAATAATTATAAAACTATAGTTTTATAATTATTTTGTTAACTTACAATTGTTTATCAATAATAATTATTGTAAAAAATTAATTTTTTAGTTTTCAAATTTTTTCTCTTTCAAATTAAGAAAATACGAGTTTTAATATTTTTTGAAAGAACACTCTTACTTTTATTTTCAAATTTTTCCTTTTTAGTTGGTAATAATTTGGTAACATATACCCAATTTTTAGTGGCAATATTGATAAAATTATCTTTTAAAATTTCTATCTTTCATTTTTGCCGAGTGGACAAATTTATTCGATTTTTTTGAGAACAAAATTTATCTGAACTTGAAAAAACAACTTTGTGGACAGTGTAAAGTGTTTGGAAAAAAAAACTTTTTTTATGAAACTTGAAAAATTTTATAGGTACATTTAACTTTTTCTAAACTTTAAAAGAAGTGATCCTTTGAGGACTATATGTGAAATGTGAAAGTTTTTTAAGTTTTTTCGAATGGTCTTAAAACTTGGGACTCAAAAGTCAAATTTTCAAAAAGGTAATAACAAAAATTCTTATTTCAAAATAAAAATTTAAGAATTATTACAGTTTCACAAAAAATAAAAATTTTCAAATATTTCTATTTAAAAATCTTTTGAAATTGAATTATTTCCAAAAATTTACACTACAACGCTTTTAATATTAGAAAGTTCTACTTGAATTCAATTATTTAAATACAAAAACAAATAATTCATTGAACAATTGAATATTTTTCTTAAAATTATGAATACTTAAATTTAAAAATTTTTTTTAAATAATTAAAATTAAATTCAATCATTTAGGAAATTTTATTGAAAAAGTAGATGTTGAAAATAATTAAATTTCGACTAATTTTTGAAATTAATTAAATTTCTACAAAGAATTTTATTTAAATTTTTTGAAAATAAATAATAATTGAATTTTTACAAAGAATTTTATTAGAATTTTTGAAAATAATTAAATTTTTTTAAGAAATTTAATTAACAATTGATTGGAAAATAATTATTAAATTCTAATAAACAAATTCTATCCATTTTTTTAAATAATTGAATTCTTTTTTAGAATTTTAATACATTTTTTAAGAATAATTGGATTTAACGAGGAATTCATTTTAAATTGTATAAGATATAATTGAAATCCTGTTATGAGTTTTATTATTTATGAAAATATTTGAATTTTATCAAAACTTTTAGAAATAATTGAATTCATTAGAACAATTTTATTACATTTTTTAAAAATATTTTATTGTTTCGAATTAATTAAATTCCTGTTAAAATTTTATTATTTATGAAAATAATTGAATTCTTGCAAACAATTTTATAAATTTAATTCTTTTTGGAGAAATTAATTCAAAACTGTATTAGAAATAATTGAAATCCTGCTCTGAATTTTATTGTTTGTGAAAATAATTGAATTTTATTAAAATTTTTACAAATAATTGAATTCCTAAGAAGAATTTTATCAAATTTTTTAAAAGTAATTATTTTGAAATTATTAAATTTCTCCTAAAAGTTTGTTATTTATGAAAATAATTGAATGTTTGCAAAAAATTTTATAACAATTGTTTTTAAATAATTGAATTCTTTTGGGGAATTTTTTAATTAAAATAGTAGATACTGAAAATAATTGAATTTCAAAAATGTTTTTAAAATAATTAAGTCATTTAAATGATTTTTATTAAAATTTTTAAGAATAATTGCATTTTTTTTTAAATTTATTTAGAATTGTATTAAAAATAAATGAAATTCTGCGATGAGTTTTATTAATCATGAAAATAATTGAATTTTTTCAACGAATTTTATTAAAATTTTTGAAAATAATTTAATTGTTTTGAAGAATTTTCTGAAAATTTTCTGAAAATAATTTTTTTTTTTTTGAGAAATTCAATGAAAATTGTATTTAAAAATATTTAAATTTTTTCGAGAAATTTTCCTAAAATTATATTCAAAATAATTGAATTCTTTCAAAAAGCTCATTTAAAATTACTTTGAAAATAATTAAATTTCTGCGAAGAATTTTAAATTATATGTAAAATAATAATTGAATTTTTGCAAATTTTTGTCGGAGAATTGAATAAAAATTTTATTGAAAATAATTCAATTCTTCAGAGAATTTTATTTTAATTTATAAAAAATAATTCAATTCTTTCTATAGAAGTTCTTTTAAAATTCATTTAAAAATAGTTGTATTTCTGCTAAGAATTTTATTGAATGTTAAATAAAAATTGAATTCTTGCAAATTTTGCCGACGAATTTAATCAAAATTGTATTGAAAATAACAAATAACAAAACAAAAATTAAATTCTTGCAAATTTTGTCGACGAATTTAATAAAAATTGTATTGAAAATAACAAGTAAAAAAAAATAACAAAAATTCCATGAAAATTTTATGGGAATATTTTTAGTGAAAATATTGTGAATACTACTCACAGGAATTCCAACGGAATTTAAAAAATGAAACTTGAATGAAAATTCCAGTGGACAATAAACTAGGAATTTTTATTACAATGCGCGCGACAAATTATCATATAATTGCACAATGTTAAAAATAATTGTGTGTGATAATATAATAAGATTATCAAGACAATTGCTGTGAAATTTTGAGATTTTAGAGTCATTTTTGGGGGGATAATTAGCAGGTAACTCGTGAGCAATATCAACCCAGCTGAGTTTCTAAGTACCTCTCCTTTGGATTTCAATTGGCCCTCTGCCAGTATTTCAAGAATATCTACACACATACACGTAACCAACACATATACTGACACATCTTAAAACACAGAGCGAGTGCAACTTGGAGGACGCGCCTCAAACCTCACTTTGTCATCACCATTTAATTAATCTCGTCTTTCTCTCTCCCTCTCTCTCTCTCTCTATTTTCCAAGTTTCCTCCTGACTCTGCTCTTTCCATTTTCCTGATACCCCAGCATTCGACATTCACTCTGCTTTTCCTAGCACGCGAGACTATAACGCCAACAATAAGTCATTATCTTCAAATCGTAAAAAGTAGAATCTGAATTTGATGGGGAAGAAAAAAGAAAAACTTTTATTTTATCTTCTCCCCATTTCTGATATTCAATTATTTTTATTTGAATTCGATAAATTTTTATTCACTTCATAATGATGACTGGAACATTTTGGAAAATTTGGATTTAAACTATTTTTTATTTCACCGAGTATATATAGTGAGAAATTTGATTCAACAGAACGAATGCTATTGAATTCAATTTTTTTTAAGCAATAAAACCTACTATTTACTACTTTTTTTACGTTATGTTACTATTTGGGTACTTTTTCTAGATTTCAACCACTAAAAGCTACAATTTCTGTTTTTTTGAGAATTTCCACTATACTTTAAATTCGTTAATACTACAAATCAAAAAAGTATTCTCAAAAATTATAATCAAATTCGTTAAAAAGATTCAATTATTTTTCAAAAAATATTCGAAATTCAATTATTTTCAAAAATTATTCGAAATTCAATTATTTTCAAAAAATATTCGAAATTCAATTATTTTCAAAAAATATTCGAAATTCAATTATTTTCAATATCTAGTATTTTCATTAAATTTCACAAAATAATTCAATTATTTAAAAAAAAAAATTGATAAAATTCATCCGAAATCCAATTATTCTCATAAATAATAAAATTTTCACAGGAATTCAATTAATTTAAAATAACATTTTCAAAAAAATTTCGAAAAAATCAATTATTTAACAAAATTTTTATAAAATTCTTCCCAATAATACAATGACTTTCACTAATAATAACATTTTTTATTGAAATTCAATTTTTAAAAAAAATTTTTAATAAAATTCAAAGAAAGAATTATTAAAAATAATATTATTATTATTATTATTATTATTAAGAATTATTTTCATAAATAATAAAACTCATCGAAGAATTTCAATTATTTTTAATACTATTTTAAATTAATAAATCGAAAAATTTCAATTATTTACACAAATAAAATTCTCCGCAAGAATTCAATTATTTAAAATAAGATTTTCATAATATTCATTATATTTCGAAAAAATTAATTATTTAAAACAATGTTTAAAAAATTCTTGTAAAGAATTCAATTATTTCCAAAAATAACAAAATTTTTCACAGAAATTCAATTCTTTTTAAACATTTTAATAAAATTTTTCGCAATAAATCAATTATTTTCATAAATAATAACATTTATCGCAGGATTTCAATTATTTTTAATACAATTTTACAGGAATTACTAAAAAATTTCAATTTCTCGAAAAAATCAATTATTTAAAAAAATGTTTTTTCAAATTCTTTGGAAGAATTTAATTATTTATAAAAATAGTAGAATTTTTCACAGGAATTAAATTGTTTTCAAATATTTTAATAAAATTGTTCGAATAAAATTAATTATTTCAGATACAATTTTATTAAAAATTTTTTTAAATAATTCAATTATTTTTTTAGATTTTAATAAAATTATTTCCAAGAATTCAATTATTTACTTAAATAACAAAATTATTCTAGATTTAATTATTTTCAGACATTTTATAATAAAATTCTTTACAAAATTCAATTATTTTCATAAATAACAATATTCATTAGAAAAATTCAATTATTTTCATAAATAACAATATTCATTAGAAGAATTCAATTATTTTTAAGAATAACAAAGTTTTTCCCACTAATTCAATTCTTTTTAAACATTTTAATAAAATTATTCTCAATAATTCAATTATTTTCATAAATAATAAAATTCATTAGAAGAATTCAATTATTTTTAAGAATAACAAAGTTTTTCCCACTAATTCAATTCTTTTTAAACATTTTAATAAAATTATTCTCAATAATTCAATTATTTTCATAAATAATAAAATTCTTCTCAGGAATTCAATTATTTTTGTAAATTTTAATAAAATTCTTAGCAACACTGTTCAATTATTATCATAAATATTAAAAATTCATAGCAGGTTTTCAATTATTTTTAATACAATTTTACAGGAATTGATAAGAAAATGTAATTATTCTTAAAAATTTTATTTCAATTTCTCGAGTATTTAAAAAAATATTTTTTTTTAATTTTTTGGAAGAATTCAATTATTTACAAAAATAGTAGAAATTTTCACAGGAATTCAATTATTTTCAAATATTTTTATAAAATTGTACGAAAGAATTCAATTATTTTAAATACAATTTAAATTTAATTAAATACAATTCAATTATTAAATAATTCTTGGAAAGAATTCAATTATTTCGATAAATAACAAAATTATTCCCGAAAATTCAATTATTTTCAGGCATTTTGATAAAATACTTTGCAAAATTTAATTGTTTTCATAAATAACAATATTCATCACAAGAATTCAATTATTTATCAAAGTAATAAATTTATTTTTGGAAATTCAATTATTTTAAAATTTCTATTAAAATCGTTCGCAAGAATTAAATTATTTTCATAAATAATAAAATGTGTTTTAAGAATTCTATTATTTAAAAAAAATTCAACAAAATACCACACAGACATTCAATTATTATCAAAAATGTTAATAAAATTCTTTGTAAAATTGAATTATTTTTAAATACTTTTTGCAATATTCAATGATTTTCAATATCTACAATTTTCATAAAATTTCCAAACAGAATTCAATTATTTAAAAACATTTTTGTAAAAGTCGAAAGAAATCAATTATTTAAAATTTTTTATAAAATTCTTCATAAGAATTAAATTATTTTTATAAATATTTAAATTCTGTCATGAATAATAAAATTCTTTGCAGGAATTTAATTCTTAAAGCTATTTTTGGTATTTTTTAAAAATAATTATCGAGTACGGAGCCTGTTATTGTCAAAAATAGAAAAAATTGAAGGTTTTATATTGGAATTCGTGATAATTTCATAGTTTATGAGGCAAACGAAAGAGACAAAAATTCAGAATTTTCTTATGCTTTCTAAAAATTTAATTTTTTTAGTACTTTTAAATAAAATTCTCTGACCTGTGGCAACACGTTTATTATTATAAATATTATTACATAATTAATTATGAGTTGTAAGAGAAATAAAGTTGAAATAGCATAAAATTTCTCCTTTTTTCGACAATAACCAATGGAATTTCGATTATTAACTCCAAATGGAGTGGTCGAAAAAAAACGGAAGTAATCTCTAACGTCCGGAAGGGCGACAATTCATATAAGAGATCGGATTCCAATAAATCTTATTTCCTGCTCCAGTGAGTACTCACAGAACGTGAACTTTCGTATGGTTTAATTTTCAGTAACAATGTGAAAAAAGGAAATTTTCAAATTAAAAATTTAAAAAATGCGTTTTCTTTTGTATTTTCTTATTTTATAAAAATAAATTTTATACAAAAATATAAATAAAAATAACAATTTACAATATTTGAGAATTGCTGAATAACAATACAATATAAACTTTTTGTTTCGATCAATAAAAAAAATTTCCTTTCACGCGGAATTACATAAATAAACATAATTCACAAATTTATATCTTTTGCTATACAAGGAGAATTCGTTTTCATCGCCATTTCCACTTTACTCAACGCAGTTAGAACGAATAAAAGAGGGGATTTTCTTTTCGCTTTTATAAAAAGTAAAGGAAAAGTCATTTTTCTCAATATAAAAGAGTGTGTGTCGAGAGCAGTTACAATTTTTCTCCCAAGAAAATTGGGAGTGGAGAAGGAAAAAGGAGGAGAGAGAAATAAGGAGAGAAAGAGATAGAAAAAAAGAGAAGAAGAGACTTAGGGAAGGAAAGGGAGAAAAAAGTAAAAAAAAGATAGGAACAAAGGAAAAAAAATATGAAAAGTATAAGAAAAGAAAATGTGAAAAAAATAAGAAAAAAGGAAATAAAGAAATAAAAGAGAGAGAGAGAGAGAGAGAAACAAAAAGACGAAATAATAAATGAAAGAGTAAAAAAGAGAATAAAAAGATTAATAATTGAGTTTAAAAATTACAAAATCGGTTTTAGAAATTTAAAATTGATTTTAAAAATTACAAAATCCAAAATCGCGTTTAAAAATTTCAAATTTAGTTTATAAATTATAAAATGCAATCAAAAAATTATCAAACATAATAATCCTGAAATTAGTTTTTAAAATTTAAAGTTTAATAATTTATAAAAAAATTTTTTAATTAAATAATAAATTAAATAATTAAATAATTAAATTTTGAAAAAATGTTTTTGAAATAATTTAAATAAATCGATTGAAAGAATTTTATTAATTGTAAGAATAATTGAATTTTTATAAAAATTTATTTTAAATAATAATTCAAAATAATTGGAATGCTATACGATGAATTTTATGAGTTACGAAAATAATTGAATTTTGCAGCGAATTTTATTAAAATTTTTGAAAATAATTTAATTGTTTTTGAAGAATATTATTATTTAATTCAATTAAAATTTTATTTCAAATAATTAAATTCTTTCGATTAATTTCATTAAAATTATATTTTGAAAATAATTAAATTCTTGTGAAGAATTTTTTATTATATTTATAACAAAAATTGAATTTTTGCAAATTTTTTCAATGAATTTAATTAAAATTGTATTGAAAATAATAATTGAATCTTTCGATGAATTTTATTAAATTTTTTTCAAAATAATTGAATCGTTTTAAAGAATTTTATTAAAGTTGAATTTTTTTAATTTTCTTATCTGAAATTGTTCAAAAATTGAAGATGATTTTCGAGAATATACAAAATTTTGTAATTTATAGGTAAAATTGTAATAATTTAAATTTAATTTAAAAAATTCAATATTCCTGGTTAAGAAAAAAATGTCCGGTTTTCCAGTAAGAGATTTTATTTCCTATTTTTATAAATAAATTAATAAATATTTCCTTGCATTTTTTTGGATCATTGTGTAATTTTTTTTCATAAAATAACTAACAAATAATTACAAAAATCCCATGAAAACTTTATGGAAATATTTTTAATGAAAATAGTGTGAAAACTCACAGGAATTCGAACGGAATTTCAAAATTGAAACTTGAATGGAAATTCCAGTGGAAATTCCATAAAGTTGAAAAATTACAAATTAAGTTTTAAATTCGAAATGTAGAATTAAAAAAATAAAAAATATGTTACAATTTTAAAAAATTATTTTTTTTTTTAAATTAAGGGACTTGAAAAAAAGAAAAAAAAAAGAGAAACGAACGAAAAACAAGATAAAAATAAGAATAATATCTTGACAAAAATTCCATGTGATTTACGCAAAAAAAGAAGTTTCTTATCTGCAATCTTATCCGATAGTCAAGAAATTCCTATATATAAAAACCACAAAAATCTGCTGTGAAAATGTCGCAGAGATTTTTCTTACCTCACTAGGTTACCATGTCACATTTCAACGAGTACGAAGGATGGTGAACTTTTATCTTTCCTTGATGTACGACCAAAACTTCTTTGACACCGTAGCCGAGAAATGTTTGTTTCGTAAAATAAAACTTCTGATGAGTGTTTAAAAAATTGTTTTTGTTTTTTTTTTTAATTCTCACAGAAGTTTTTGCTATCACTATTTTTCACTCCTTTCTTTATTATTTTATTTTTACGAAATTCTAATTTCTTTCAAAATTTTCCTTTTCGGCATAATGTCTATTATTAATTAATTAATATTCAAATAAATAAATAATCATTCAATTTTTTATTAAAAAAAAAATTACTTCCAAATAGCATAATATTGTCCATAATATTGTATCAATATTGACCCAATTTTTTTTGCTATCTTTCTGCTATTTGGACAGCTGAACAGAAATTATTTCTATCGAAAATTCTGTTTAATGGAAATTCGTTAAATAACAGTACTCAATTAAAATAAAAATCTCAATGTAATAAAAATACAGTTTAAGTGAAAATTGAACGAAATAAAAGGTGCAATTAAAATGAAAATTCAACGAAATAAAAATAAAAAAAAAATTTGAGTAGTTCAATAAAAATAGAATTAACAAATTAGCAAATACATTATACAATCATAATGTGAGTTATTTATGTTTTGAATTTTTTTTTTTTTGTTGGTGAAAATTTGAAATTTGTGCGAATAAAAGAAAATGGTGCATACAGAAGAGTAATGTTTGACCATTTAACGCTTTTTCCGTGGGGGCGAATGAAAATGTAACACGGAAATTGAACTGTCAGATCTCTTGAAATCCGCTTTTGCGTGTCGAACGGAAATAAGAGAGCCGCTTTTAAAATCCTCAGTCTAGTAGCTAGTAGATTTTTAAAACCGCAACGAAAAGCGTTGAAGCCCGAAACAATAGGTAAACTTTGTGAGGAGAAATTAACATCCGATTCGCTATTGATTACTATTGATTTATTTATTCATGAATTGTATTTAATTACAATTAATTAATTATACCGAAAATAATAATAAATTAATATTTAAATTCATTTCCTTTAATTAAAATTAATATTTATTTTTTGAAAGATATTATGTTCTATTGTAATTACATATTGCAATATTCATTATCATATTATAATTTCACTATAATATTCATTACAATATATTATATTTCATATTTTTATTTGTTAACTTAATTTTTTTCAATTTTATTTAAAATTCTATTTCTATTTATTTTTTATTTACTTTATTTTTAATTTTTAATTAATTTAATAAATTTATTTATTTATAAAATTTATTATTTATTTATTAAAATTCAGTAAAATGTTTTTAATTTCTGTTGTTTTTCCCAAAGTAATTTTTTCCATAGAGTGAAAATTAATTGAAAAAATTTTTTTTGAACAAAAAAGAAGAGAGAATAAAAAAAAATAAAATATGGAACAGAGAATAAAAAATATTGCAATTTTTGTCATTGTAGATTTTTTTTTAAAGAAAAAATAATGCCATTTTTGTTATTGTAGATTTTTTTTTGAAGAAAAAAAAAATAAAAAAAGAGAAGAAAAAATATTGCAATTTTTTTTATTGTATAAATTTCTTTTTTTGAAGAAAAAAAAATGTTAAGAGATATTTTGAGAGAAAATATTGTAAATTACATAAAGGAAGTAAAGAAATTTTACAATGACCTTCGCATGTATTTCAACCGGCTTGAGCAGACATCCTCTCATCCGTAACCCACTTTCGCACTCTTCTCGACTCATCGCAAGAATTTCCAATTCACTTTTAATATAACTGTCCACTTTTTTCGAATCTAATCCCCCATCAATCGGAATTATATAACAATAATGAAAAAAATTCATTTCTTCTTTTTTTAAAATTCTACTTTTTTTCAAATTATTATAAATCTCGTAATAAGATACCGAAGATTAATGAATCAATTCACTTTTATGAATCTTTTTAATATTTCACTGAAAACTTTTCCTTTCTAGGGAAATTATTTTTTTTTTTATTAATTAAAAGTTGAAAAAAAAGTTGTTAAAAAATAAGAAATTGATTTATTTATTTATTAAACATTAGGAAAAGTTATTAAAAAAAGGAAATTGA
This sequence comes from Leptopilina heterotoma, assembly GCF_015476425.1. Classification (NCBI taxonomy): domain Eukaryota; kingdom Metazoa; phylum Arthropoda; class Insecta; order Hymenoptera; family Figitidae; genus Leptopilina; species Leptopilina heterotoma. The sequence continues at coordinate 35,930 of NW_025111079.1, read as the reverse complement.
CTTTTTAATTGATTAAACATTTAAAAAGTAAATAAATTAATTTTTTAATTTACTGAACATTAAACAAATATTGCTAGAAATAAGAATAATTTTTGTTATTAATTAAACATTAAAAGAAGTTATTAAAAAATAAGAAACTACTTTTTTCGTTATTGAAACAGTTTATTAGTTTGTTTCTGAAACAAAAATTTATTAAAAACTAAAATCATTTTTTTTTAATTAAACACTATAAGAAAATAATTTTTTAATCCATTAAACATGAAAGAAAGTTATTAAAAAATAATAAATTAACTTCTTTATTAATTACGATTTTAATTAAGGTAATTTTGTAATGAAAAATTAAATTTCCTTTTTTCAGTATTTCACTCAAAGAAAATTGTAATTAACATAAATTTATTTATTTTATGTTGCAGGTGAGCTTTTTTGTATTTCAAGTTGTCAACAGTGAACCGAGTGGTAAAAAAAATAAGTGAGTAATTATTATATTAAATTTTTAATACACTTTTAGAAAAGAAATTTGTTTTGAAAGAACCAAATTTTAGTTCAATCAGGTAAATAAATACATCGATATTACAGTTAACTATCAAAGTGAAAATTAACGTCAGAGTGAAAATGAAAGTCAATGTCAACGTCAAAATTTAATCGAAAGTTAAAGTCAAAGTGAAAATGAAAGTTAAGGTCAAATTTAAAGTCAATTTTAAAGTCAATTTTAAAGTCAAAATGAATCAATAGTCAAAGTTAAAATCGAATCAAATCGAAGTCAAAGTGAAAGTCAAAGTTAAAACCGAATAAAATCGAAGTCAAAGTTAAAGTCAAATTTAAAGTACAAAATTTCAATGTCAATGTCAAAATTGAATGGAAAGTCAAAGTTAATGTCAAACAGTCAAAATCCAAGTCAAAATCAAATCGAAAATCAAAATTAAAGTCAAATTGAAAGTCAATGGCAAAATTAAATCGAAAGTCAAAGTTGAAATCAAATTCGAAGTGAATGACAAAGTTAAAGTCAAAATCGAAAGTCAAATTTAAAGTCAAAGTCAAATTCAAAAAGTCAATGTCAGAGTTAAAATTATACCGAAATTCAAAGTCAGTGTCAAAGTCAAATCGAAAGTCAAAATTAAAGTCAAATTCAAAGTCAATGTCAAAATTGAATTGAAAGTCAAAGTTGAAATCAAATTCAAAGTGAAGGACAAAGTTAAAGTCAAAATCGAAAGTCAAAGATAAAGTCAAATTTAAACTCAAAATCAAAAAGTCAATGTCAGAGTCAAAATCAAACCAAAATTCAAAGTCAGAGTGAAAATGAAAGTCAGAGTCAATGCCAAAGTCAAATCGAAAATCAAAATTAAAGTCAAATTCAAAGTCAATGTCAAATTCAAAAAGTCAATGTCTGAGTTAAAATTATACAGAAATTCAAAGTCAGTGTCAAAGTCAAATCGAAAGTCAAAATTAAAGTCAAATTCAAAGTCAATGTTAAAATTGAATCGAAAGTCAAAGTTGAAATCAAATTCAAAGTGAAAGACAAAGTTAAAGTCAAAATCGAAAGTCAAAGATAAAGTCAAATTTAAAGTCAAAATCAAAAAGTCAATGTCAGAGTCAAAATCAAACCTAAATTCAAAGTCAGAGTGAAAATAAAAGTCAGAGTCAATGCCAAAGTCAAAATCGATTCGTAAGTCAAAGTCAAATTACAAAATCGCATTCTTTAGTGATATTACATGAATATTGTGGGAAAAAAAGAAAATAATACAGAAATTGACAATCTTTACGCTTTTCTTATAATGAAATCTACAAAATGATATTTTTTTAGTAGTGAAAATATCACCGAGCAATATTCGTAATATTCGCAATAATACAATGCAATACTGACGCAATATTGTTGCCATATGTTGAGCTATATTCAGCCAGTGCATATTCAGTATGTAAAAAGGAATTTAATATCAAAATAGAAATGACTTTAATATTCGAGAATATTTCTTGTTTCACGATGAAGATTTCCTCTAAAGATTGTTTCTGAAATGAAACATTGACTCTTTTTCTCTCTCACTCACTCACTCACTCACTCTCTCTCTCTCTCTCTCTTTTTATCGGAAAATAAATAGTTCTCGTGACTAATCACTATGGGTTTGCTATTCGATAAGTATTCCCCGAGCACGTAAACGTTAGTTCGCAAAACGTACTATATTCAATGTGTATTTCAAACTGTGTGAACGGAATTTAAATGACTTGAAGACTAGTTTTCTAAGTTTACTTTTGCCCGAGAGATGCTTTTGGTAACATTTCTATGTTGGATTTCTCTCTCTCTTAAGATTTCATCTGTACTCAAATTTATTACTTGAAGAGTGAAATTTATATTGTTGAATTTTATTTCATATACACTTAAAAATGTCTTCTCAGCTTTTTCAGTGATTTAAATTCATCTTTTAAAAAATTGATTCTATTTTGATTTAAATGAAGTTGTTTTGGTTAATTCTAAGTTTTTAGAGTTCTAAATTCCTGAAACTCTAATTCTCAGGGTTTACAAACTCTAAGATCTCTAAACTTTTTAGGGTCGTAATCCCTAGAAGTTACAATTGTTTTGAGTTACAATCTTTAGAAACTATAATTGTTTGGAATCTTAATCACTAGGGATGCTAATTTTTTAGAGTTACAATCGTTTGAAGTTAGAAACTCTAGAATCTCTAATTTTTTTAGTGTAAGATTCAGAAGTTTAGAGTTCACCTCTAAATAATTATTTAGAGTTAAACTCTAAACAATTATTTTGACTTATACTTTAAACAATTCTTTAGAGTTAAAATTAGTAGGAACTCTAATTGTTTAGAGCAGCTATTTTTAGGAATTACAGTTGTATGGTGTTACAATTTCTAAGAGCTTAAATTTTTTAGAATTGTAATCCATAAGATTGATAATTCTTCAGAGTATCAAACTCTAAGAATTCTAATTTTTTAAGAGTTATGATCACTACCAATGATAATTGTTGGAGTAAAAATTTCTAGGGATTTTAATATTTTAGAGATTCAAATTCCAGAAACTCTTATTGTTTGGGTTAACAAATTCTAAGAACTTTAAACTTTTTAGAGTTGTCATCGCTAGGAGTTACAAATGTTTAGAATTACAATCACTGGGAACTGTAATTATTTAGAATTATAATCACTAGGAATAGGAACTATAATTTTTTGTAGTTACAATCTCTAAGATCTACAAATGTTTGAAGTTAAAAATTCTAGAATCTCCAAATTTTTAGAGTGTAACAATCAGAAGTTTATATTAAACTCTAAACAATCGTTTAGAGTTAGAATTAGTATAGAATCTAGTTTTTTAGAGCTGCTATCTTTCGGAATTATAATTTTTTGGATTTACAATCTCCAGGAACTGTTATGGATTGCAGGTACAATCACTAAGGACTCTAATTTTTTAGTGTTAAAATCTCTAGGAGTTACAATTGTTTTGACTTTTAATCACTAGAAACTATAATTTTTCGGAGTTACAATCTCTAGGAACTATTACCGTTTGCAGGCACAATCACTAAGGACTCTAATTTTTTAGTGTTATAATCTCTAGGAGTTACAGTTGTTTAGAGTTGTAATTCCTGAAATTTCTGATAGTCTACCAAGTTAAAATTTCTAGGAACAATAATTTTTTTAGAGTTGTAATTTTTACGTAATCTGCTTATTTGGCTTTACAATTTCTAAGAACTCTAAATTTTTAGGGTTACAATTCCTCGAAACTCTAATTATTTGGTGTTAAAGTCTCTAGAAATACTATAACTGTTTGGAGTTATAATCACTAGGGACTCTAAGTAATTGTTTATAGTTTGTAATCTCTAGGTTTACAGTCGTTGAAAGTTACAGTTGTTTTGAATTATAATCCCTAGGAACTTCTATTTTTTGTTGTAGTTTCTATGATCTCTCATTATTTGATGTTTCAATCTCTGTAGAAACTATATTGAGAATATTAAAGATGTTTTGGAACAGTTTTTTTGACATTTAGAAGTTTTAATTGTTTAGAGTCACAAGCAATACGAACTTTTTTTTAGAGTTGATCCTAACTTTACAAATTACAACAGTTTGGATAATTATAATCTCCAGTTTTAATCTCTGTTTTAAATTTTTAGAGTCTTAATTCTTAAGAACTCTGCTTGTTTGGAATTATTTCTGAAAACTGATTTTTTTGAGTTGTAATTCTTGAGATTTCTGATAGTCTACAGTTACAATTCTTAGGGACAATAATTTTTTTAGAGCTGTAATTTTTACCAAATCTGTTTGTTTGGAGTTGCAATTTCTAGGTAGTCTAAATGTTTGGAGTTATCCCTATAGGAACTTCTATTTTTAGAGCTACAATCTCTAGAAACTATCAAAGCGTTTCTATAATTTGAAGCAATCATTCTTTGGCACTCCAATTCACTGTAAAACAATAACAATGGTTTAGAATGAGAATAAGAATGGTTAATATTGGTTTAGAACCAATTTCGAGTATTAAATCATCATTTGGTTCCATTTTAATACCTGAAATCAGTTCTAATTTTAGCACTTTCTTCTTATATAAGGTGAATACATATATCTTTCTTTTACATATCTAAAAGTACGAATCTTTTGTCTAGTGAAGTCATTCTGGAATTACCATATAATTTACAATTCAAATCACTAAAAGCTAGAATTAAAAAAAAGATGCATTACATTCTGTAATCATATCAATTTCACCGATATGATAAAGTGTGTAGAAACAGAAGAATGAATAAAAATTATGCTTTCTTGTAGAACAAGAAAGAATTCAGAAAAAATTCTTTTTTGCTAAAGAAAAAAGAATTAGAGAAATTGTTCCTAATTCAAAAAGCAGACTAACAATGGAAATCAATCGTTAGAAGGTTTAAAGCAATTTCAGGTGGACAGAGTGTGAATGAAGATGGATATTGTATGAGAATGGAAGGTGTGTTTTTGTGTGTTCAAAAAAAAAAAACAAAAAAAAAGAAAGAAACATCTGTCAGGATTCTCGTGTTTCATTGTATAGTGTTTGTTTGGACTGTTATTGTATAGAGGTTGATAGAGTAAGCGCGAGTGGTTTGCGATGGAAATGAATGGAGCAACGCTTAAGTGATTTACGATTGGCATCTAGAGCAGTGGCACTTCCGGTGCTTACGTGTGCTGCACACCTGCGCTCTCGCGATTCTCTAGTTATATATCGACGCCAACGACGACGACGACGACGACCACCACCACCATCAAGAAGTGTGCAGTAGATAGAATAGACAATCCCCTTTCAGCCCCACCTTCTTCCGGACCACGGTCGATATCCACCTTGTCGAGTAGCCGGACTTTGAGAATCTGACCCACTGACCCACAGTCCCCGCGACTCCTATATTATACAATTTACACAGCTGTACTTGAAATATAAATTTCCATCCAACCGGATATTTATCTGACAATCATTTTATAATTTTAATTCTCTTTTTAATGTTTCTCTGTTTATTTATTAGTTTTTTCTTCACCCGAAAATATTTGCGACTGCAAACTGGTTATAAAAATGCTTTTTGCTCCAGGTAAAGAATCTATTTTGACGCTTAGCGTCGACTCTAAAATCAGATTAAAGTGGTTCAAACTACTTTAATCTGATTTTAATACCACTTGTATTACAGATGGTACAAACGACTTTAATTTAAGTGGTAGCACTTGTATTACAAGTGGTTCAAACTACTTTAATCTGATTTTAATTGGTACCACTTGTATTACAGATGGTACAAACTACTATAATTTGATTTTAGCGTCGACGCGTTGATTTTTAGCGTTAAAATAGATTCTTTACCAGGAACAATAAAGATATTTTGAAAATTGGCCCTATTTCCTAACTCAAAATTCTAGTGAATTCTAGTGAATAATTTATAAGAATTAAAAGACGAATTTCCTCCTTAGGGAGTTGTCAACTTTCGCTTCAGCATCCGGCTTCTCTGTAAGGATGCATTTTGCAAATCATTTGACTCGAGGGACTTTCACTTCTTTCGAAATGCTGCGCATAAAACTGTCTTGATTAATTAAAAGCATTCCTTTCATAATATTAAAACCATAATATAAACAAATTGTTAATAATTAATCGCTTTTTTCAAAGTCTGTATTTTTGGTGCCTTTTTTCAAAAATTTTGAAAGAAGAATAAAAGTGAGAAACGAAAAATTTAATGGAAGTTTAAATATAAAATTAATTTTCTATTATAGGAAGGAAAGTGAAATAATTTAATTTCCAAAAGATCATAGTTTATTTCCAATTGAGGTGAAACAAATTTATAATCAAAATTACAAGTCAGTATTTGTTTCCACTTGATAATAATTAATAGTGGAAATATAATGGACCAATGTGTGTGTGTAAATTTACAGCTTTATACCAACTGGAGAAATTTGACTCCAATGTTGCTTTGACGATTAGATGCAATGATGCAAATATGGTTTCAGTGAACATTAAACCAAACATTTCCGAGATTGTTACTGAATCGCGGTCAAAATTCGAAGCGAGAGAGAGAGAGAGAGAGAGAACTTAGACAATTTTAAACTAATATACAAGGAATTAACATCTACAATTACAAATGCATTTACGAGTGCGCAAATTTAAATACATCCACTCTCGACACCTATAGACTCTTATTGTCTCAAACAATCATCACGTTACACACACGGAAATTTTCCAATTATTCAATTAATCATATTACAAAATAAACAAATCCAAATTACAAGTGCAAAATACTCACATGACACTCCAAACATCAGTTGGCAATAATATCGCTAAAATCTGCTTTTAATAAATAAAAAACATGGTTTCGATAAATAAATTTTATATTTTAGAATCACCAACAAACTAGAAAACTAAAGGAAAAATTGATTAGAATTTAATTTTAACCATATAGTTTTCCTCATAAACTATAAAAAATTACCACGAGTTCTAATATAAAACCTTCAATTTTTTCTATTTCTGACAATAATTTCTTTTTAAATATCTTAATTCTTGAAGATCAATAATAAAATTATTACTTAGAAATTATTCAATGAAAAATTTCACTTAAATATTACAAAATTAATTGAATTTAAAAATAGAAGAATGTATTTAGAATTATATTTTCATAAATAGAAGAACTTCAAAAGGTTTCAATTTTGAATGAATTAAATTAGAAATTCTAAAGAACTTAGATTCTTAAAAAATTTTAATAATTCAAATTCTTCTGAAATAAGATACATTTTTTAATATATATATATATATATTTAATTATTAAAAATAATAATTAATAATAATTATTTAAAATAATGTATTTATAAAAGAATTTTAGTTAAAATCGCCTAAAAAAAATTGAATTTTAGAAAAGTTACAAAAGTTTGCAGAAATTCAATTATTTTCAAAAGTATAATAAAATTCTTCTCAAAAATTCAATTATATGTTCAAAATGTTTTTTAAATTCTCGTCAAATTTTTAAATTATCATTATAAATAATAAAATTCTTCTTCGAAATACAAATAATTTCAAAAATTTTAATAAAAATCTTGGCAAAATTTCAATTATTTTTAAAAATTTCCCCAATGAATTCAATTACATAAAAAAAAATTTAATAAAATTCTTCTCGAAAATTGTATTAAAATTTTTCGATAGAATTCAATAATTTAAAAATTTTTTTATAAAATTCTTTGTAAGCTTTCAATTTTTTTCATAAATAATAAAATTTTCACATAAATGCTTCTTAAATAAATAAATGCAATTATTTTAAAACACAATTTTTACAAAATTTTTCAAAAAGATCAATTATTTAAAGAGATTACTATAAAATTCTTTGCAAACATTAAATTATTCTCAAAAATTCAATTATGTTCAAAAATTTTTAAAAATTCTAATAAAAATTTCAATTATTCTTCTTCGAAATTCAATTATTTTCAAAAATTTTAATAAAATTCTTGGCAAAATTTCAATTATTTTTGAAAATTTTCCCAATAAATTCAATTACATGAAAAAAATTTAATAAAATTCTTCTCAAAATTTGTATTAAAATTTTTCGATAGAATTCAATAATTTAAAAATTTTTTTACAAAATTTTTTGTAAGCTTTCAATTATTTTCATAAATAATAAAATTTTCACATGAATTATTCTTAAGTAAATAAATAAATATATAATTATTTTAAAACACAATTTTCACAAAATTTTTCAAAAAAAAAAAAAAATCAATTATTTAAAGAGATTTTTTTAAAATTCTTTGCAAACATTCAATTATTTTCATAAATAATATAATTTTCACAGGAATTTAATTATTTTAAAATATAAGTATCACAAAATTTTTCGAAAAAAGTCAATTCTTTAGATTTTTATCTTGTCAAGAATTCAATTATTTAAAAAAAATTATTAAAGTTCTTCGCAAGAATTTAATTATTTTAAAAAATTTAAATAAAATTCTTCTCAGAAATTCAATTATTTTTAAATTTTAATAAAATTCATTGCAAGAATTCAATTATTTATATAAATAATTAAATTCAACCCAGAATTTTAATTATTTAAAATACAATCATAATTGAATTCCTTCCAAAAATGTAAATATTCTTAAATATTTTATTGAAATTCGTGGAAAAAATAATTCAATTATTTAAAAATTTGTTGATAAAATTCTTTATGAGAATTCAAGTCTGAGAAACATTCATTTATTCAATAAATTAATTTTTTTGTATTTGAATAATTTAATTCTCTTAGAATTTTCTAATAAAAATTGATTTCAAATTCCATTTCAGTTAAAATTTTATAGATAATAATTGATTATTAAAAGGATTATAGCCTGGATTTTTAGAAATAATTGAATTTCGAACAGGTTTCAAAATTAAAATCTTTGAAAATTTGAATTTTTCATACTTTTAACTGACAATTCTGAAGAATTAATTTTTTTTTGGAAAAAGTTCAATTGAAATTTTTTTTTAATTAATTTGCAGTTTTTTTTCTAATATATATTTAATTGAAGAATTTCCGGTTAATCGAAATTTCGTAAATTTAAAAAAAGAAAAATTTAATTAATTAATGTATTAAAAACTTTTAAAAAACGTTAATTTTCCTTAAAAGAAATTTATTTAAAAACATTATTGCCCTATTGATAGTTTTATATACATAGAGGAAATTTCACACCTCTTTTTGTTGATATAGTTTAAAATTACTTAGAAAACAAATTTCAAAAAAAAAAAAAAAAAAAAACCTTAAGAAGTATGTCAAGAACAGCAGAGACAAGTTGCTGATGATAAGAAACTTTGTGAAATGAAACTTTTGCTTGTGAGAAGAAGAAAAAGGAAGATGACAAATTTTTCTAAAAGAATCCATCAACAAAGGAAGTACTGGAAAAATATTTGGATACTTTAAAAATTTGACGGGATATTTGTCATCAGAAAAATGACGATGATATATTGAATATACTTAAAGAGTATATTCTTTTTTGTTATTTTTAGAAAGAGTTTTTTTTTAATAAAAACTGCTTTATTATTTCTATATTTTCTTTGTATAAATATTATTGTCTCGAAATATCAATTTTTATATATTAACAAATTTCAAATAATTATTTTTTCTAACTTAAATGTTTAATTTACAATAAGAATAATAATAATTATAAATTTAATTAATTTAATTAATTTAATTAATTAAATTAATTTAATTTAAACTATAAAATTTTATCTAATTATAAATTTTATTATAAATATTCTTTCTTGCGATTTAAGGGAGTTTAACAAATTTTTCTGTTGCAAATTAAAAATAATTATCTGTCGAATTAATAAGAGCTTATTTTTAAAAGTAAAAATTACATTTTATTCACAAATGAATTTAATTTTTCTGTTATTTTTTCTTTTTCTTTTTTGATATTCAAATGCAGCAAAATTCACCTGCATAAAATAAACGGAAATTAAATCTGTGACGTTTCACAATCAAAAGAGAGAGAATATACATATATATGCATACATATTGTAGCTCGTAGCAATTGTTTTCGAATAATATGAAAACGTGAAATCAAATTGTAATCAGTACATTGAACCATGAGGGGATGAGTCTTTACCATAGAACTGACAGTTTAATTTCTCGGATAAAACAATTTGTTGTTATTGAAACTGTTTTTGTTAAATGACATTTTTTTCAATATAAAATATAAATAACAAATCAGAGATGTTAAAAAATAAAAATATTTAAACATTTTTCTGAATCGAATTTTCAATACTTTTTTTTTTAGTGAATTTTTTTTAATATTCAATCATTTTCATTTTATATAAATCAACATGATTTTATAAAATGAAAATAATTGAATATTAAAAAAACTTTTTTTTAATATTCAATTTTATATGAATATAAATCATGTTGATTCATATAAAATGAAAATGATTGAATATTAAAAAAAATTAAATATTAAAAAAAGAGTATTGAAAATTCGAGATTTAGAGATTTGGAGCAAAAATATTTAATGTAATATAACGTGACACAATTTTACGAATCTGTTTTTTGTAGGTCACAAATCTTGCATAATAGAGTCACTATATTCTTCATCGTAGAAGGGGAAAATAAAAATAATTTATCGCCCTCGTAGAGAAAATTTCAATTATATTCTGAAACAAATTTACTACCCACTTATTCGCTCGTGCTTTAAGCCAAAACCAATTCCTTCTTCCAAAGTGTATATATCACATATCTGAATTTCATAACTTTGAATATTTCAATAGTTTTAAAAGGAAAGAATTCACAATTAACATTTCTTTTTTTAAATACTTCAAAATTGAATAATTTTTCTTTTAATTCTATTTCGAAAAATTTTATATAAAAATTATTACATTATATTATTATTATTATTTTTTTATTTTTAGCTATAGATTCGTCAAAACAGCAAAAGTTGAATGAAAGATTTTTTTTTCGTATGTTTGAGAAATGAGTATTTTATTCGAACTAAAAATTCTTTTTTTTTCTTTTTTAATTTCTCTGTGTAGAGTTCAAGGTAAACCGTATACGAGGAGGAGTTTTACTTCATTATTATTACTTTAGCGGAAAAGTACCTTTCTCCTCGAGGCTTTTTATGTATATATACATTTTGTGGAAATGACGTAAAAGGTGTATTCTGCAACATAAGTCTCTTTTAACTTGTACTGAAACTGAGCGTATGCGAGCTTCCTGCACTAACAATGTTAAGCTAAAGTTGTTTCAATTTCATTTGCTCGTATTACAGTAATCTCTGAAAAGCTTATTCTCTTAGTGAAATCATGGCACTTAGACCTTTGAGTTTGTATACAATTTTCAAAATTGGAATATCTTTACACATTTTTGAGAAGATGGAATATTTTTTTCTTTATTTTACAAAAATTACAATTCTATACACGCATAATAAAGGAAATTATTTCTAATGTTTGAAACTTTGCACTACTTTAAAATTTTTAATTCAATAGTAATAGGAATAAAAATTTTGCACTACTAAAAAAGTAACAATTTTATTTAATTTTTATTTAATTATTTTTTAAATAATTTTACTACTAAATAAATTATTCTACTAAAAAATTTGAACTATTTTAAATTCAATAGTAATAGGAATAAAAATATTATTCTCAAAAATTTTAACCAAATTCTAATAAACAATGAAACTAATTTTAAAAAAATTCTTTCAAACAATTCAATTATTTTCGAAACATTTTCTAAATTCAATTATTTACAGTATCTACTGTTTTAATTGAAAAATTTCCCAAAAGAATTCAATTATTTTTTTGAAAATTTTAATAAAATTCTTTCAAACGATTCAATTATTATTTATTGTTAAAATATTTTCAAGAATCAATTATTTTTGGTATCTACTATTTTTAATTAAAAAGTGTCCCAAAAGGATTGAATTATTAAAAAAAAGATTTTTTTATAAAATTCTTCTCAGGAATTTCAATTATTTTTGAAAATTTTAATAAATTTCTTCTCAGGAATTCAATTATTTTCATAAATAATAAAACTCATCCCAGGATTTCAATAAAATTATTTCTAATACAATTATTTTAAATGAATTCCTCCAAAAATGCACTTTTCATCAAAATTTTATTAAAATTATTCTAAAGAGTTAAATTATTTTCTTAAATAATAAAATTTTTGCAAATTTTTTCGAAAAATATCAATTATTCAAGAAGATTTTTTACAAAATTCTTCTCTAGAATTCAAATATTTAAAAAAATGTGATAAAGATCTTCACAAGAATTCGATTATTTAAAAAGATTTTTAAAAAATTCTTCTTAGAAATTAAATTATTTTTAAATTTTAATAAAATTCTTTGCAAAATTCAATTATTTTCATAATTTTTAATTCATTTTGTTAAAATTCTTCGAATGAATTCAATTATTTGAAAATTCAGTTATTTAAAGAATTTTGATAAGGTCATTATATCAATTCAATTTTAAGAAATATTCAATTATTTAATAAATTATTTATTTGTGTATTCAAACAATTGTATTTTCGTAGATCTTTCTAATAAGAATTGCATAGTAAAACTGTAATAATATTAAAATTTTTCTTCTGAAATAAAATTATTAAAGTTTTGAATAATTTTATTAAAAAAAAGTTTAACATGGAAATGATGAAGAATTTAATGAAGAAGACTTTACACATTAAAATCATTTAAAATATTTTAATTCCTGTGGAAAAATAAATAGATATTTAAATATTTATTTTAAAAAATTATTCTCTTTTCTAATGTAATTTAATTTGGAAATTATAAAAGAAATTGAGTTGTCAAGTTTTATTTTTCCATAGCTACTTTTTTTCAATCTGAAAGCTATATTTTTTGCTATTTTTTTTTAAATTAATTTTCGAGAGTACGAAGCCTGTACACTTCACTTAAGTTTCACCCCACTTTCACTTCACTTGATAAGCACTTAATTTTCATTTACTTTTCTTCACTTTCCACCGCAGTTTCCCTTCACTTCAAGTCACTTTTTTTCTACTATTACACCAAAGTGAAGTGAAAGTGGGATGAAAGTTTCACTTCACTTCACTTTCACTTTACTTATCTTCCACTCTAAATTCACTTTATTTCAATTTCACTTCACTTTCACTTTGCCACTTTGAACTGCCTTCACTTTCACTGCACTTTTATTCCACTTCACCTTACTTTGACTTCACTTTTATTTCACTTCACTTTCACTTTGCCACTTTGAACTGCCTTCACTTTCACTGCACTTTTATTCCACTTCACCTTACTTTGACTTCACTTTTATTTCACTTCACTTTCACTTTGCCACTTTGAACTGCCTTCACTTTCACTGCACTTTTATTCCACTTCACCTTACTTTGGCTTCACTTTTATTTCACTTCACTTTCACTTTGCCACTTTGAAGTGAAGTAAAGTGTAAATAATGTGAAAGTGAGGTGAAGTGAAATTAAAGCAAAGTGAAAGTGATGTGCAAGTAAAATAAAAGTAAATTGAATATGGTGTGAAAGTGAAATGAAAGTGAGTTGATGTAAAAGTGAAAGTGAAGTGAATATGGTGCTATAGTGAAGTGAGAGTGAGACAAAGTGAAATTGAGGTGAAGTGAAATTATAGAAAAACACTCCTGTTTTTACAGTTTAAAATAAAATTATCGTTAAACAATTTTTAATCAAATTATTATTTACCCACTTTTTGCACAATGCACCTGAGGGGATTTGCAATTTTTTCTCTCCAAATATTATGAAACAAAAATTGAAGCCATTTCCAATGTGCTACTGTTTTTTCGCGGAATATGCAAATAATTGGCAGCAGTGCTTTCCAATTTGCAGAAATTGAAATAATCGTTAATTAGAGCAAGTAGAATTGGCTTTCGTTTACAAGAGCATGAAATTCCTAGATATAATAATGCTCTCTTTTTTTCTTTTTCTTTCTCCCTCTTTTCAGGACAAGTTGCAACTACTACTGTCATTATATATACGCGCAGTAATCAGGAAAAATTTGTGCACCCCGAATTCACGTCTCGTAGCGACGTGATGGCTAAACGGGTCTCCAGAGCTGAAGAACCAATTAAGCACGAAACTGCTCGAAAGCGAGTCGAGAGTTCCTGTGTTCCAGTTCCAGTTCTCTATCTTCCTCTCTCACTCTCAAGACCCTTATATACCCAAGTTCCAAGTTCGTACACTCTCTAGAAAGCAGACAATGTCAGTCGCTGCAGACACTTGCCAAAGGGGTTTGAATAAACTCCCTACATCTTGTTTAGTCTTGTGTAATATCATCTTATTCAAGATAAAACAAGAAATAACACTTTCAAATTATTTTCAATTTCATTCATTCTTATTCTAATCGAGAGTTCAAAATTCCTTGATTCTTGTTTCTATTCTTAAGTTTTAATTAGTTTCCTTTTCTTAAAGACAATATGCTCTTAACTTCTAAACCCTTTTTAACCCAAAATTCTCTTTTTACCCCCCCCCCCTCCCCCACCCCTTTAATTCCCTATTAACCACGAAATTTCAGTTTAGAAAATGAAAATTAGTCCTATAAGTTGATCCAATCTATTTTGTTCTTTTATAGACACATTGTTGTCAGCTTTACGTGATTCTAGAATTTGCAATGAATTTCTAACCTGGTTGTAACTTTTTCGCCTAATTAGGGCCAATTTATCAAAATAAACTTTGAAAAATAATTTTCGCAACTGATAGAATTATTTTTCTAACTTCTATAGAATTACATTTTCAATTTTTTATTCGACTATTGCATTTGTTTGAAATAAAAATATTTGACTCTCGTGGGAATCGAACCCCCGACATATAATATAATATACTGCAGACCGTCACGCTAACCATTTTTTTTTATTATTTATTTTTTTAACAAAATTTAAATACTTATAATACACAAAAAAAATAACGTAATGAACAAATAAAGAGCGTTTCAAAACAATAATAAATAAAAAACACTTTTTCATCGTTCGGACATGAAAAGTACTTGATTTTATTTTGCTTCTTGAAAACCTTGAAAACACCTTGAATTTTATGACAAAATCTTGAAAAATTAAAATTCTTAAAAATGAGATTTATTTCCTTGATGTTTTAAATTGAATTCTTGTCATAATTTCAATTATCTTTATAAATATAAAAATTCTTCGCCGAAATTCAATTAAATATTCAAGGAACTTTAATAAAATTCATTGCAAAATACAATTATTTTCATAAATAAATTCAATATTCATGACAAGAATTCAATTATTTTAAAAATTAATTCAATTCTTCGCAGAAATTCAATTATTTTCAAAAAATATATAAAAAAAAATTGTGGTCAACATTTCAATTATTATCTTTATAAATAAATAACAATAATCTTCGACAAATTTCAATTATTTTTGAGGAATTTTCATCAAATTCATTGCAAAATTCAATTATTTTCTAAAATAATAGTATTCATCACAAGAATTAAAATATTTTCAAAAATTTTAATTAAAATCTCGGCAAAATTTCAATTATTTTCAAAAATTTCTCTTACTTCGATGGTTTTCAATTTTGTATTTTAATAAAATTTCCCGAAAGAATTTAATTATTAAACAAAAGTTTTTAAAAAATTCTTCACAAATTTTCAATTATTAAAAAAAAAAATTTTTTTACATTAATTCAATTATTTAAAATAGAATTTGCATAAATTTTTTCGCAAAAATTAATTGTTTTAAAATTTAGCATTAAATTCTTCGCAGTAATTTAATTATTTAAAAAAAATATATAAAAAAATTGTCAACATTTCAATTATCTTTATAAATAAATAAGAATAATTTTTGATAAATTACAATTATTTTTGAGGAATTTTAATAAAATTCATTGCAAAATTCAATTATTTTCATAAATAATAGTATTCATCACAAGAATTCAAATATTTTCAAAAATTTTAATTAAAATCTCGGCAAAATTTCAATTATTTTCAAAAATTTCTCTTACTTCGATGGTTTTCAATTTTCTATTTTAATAAAATTTCCCGAAAGAATTTAATTATTAAACAAAAGTTTTTAAAAAATTCTTCACAAATTTTCAATTATTAAAAAAAAAATTTTTACATTAATTCAATTATTTAAAATAGAATTTGCATAAATTTTTTTGCAAAAATCAATTGTTTTAAAATTTGGCATTAAATTCTTCGCAGTAATTCAATTATTTTCAAAAGTAAGAAAATTCAATTATTTTCAAAAATTTTTCCTAATTCAATAATTTGTATCACAATAAATTATTTTAATAGAAATTCCCAAAAGAATTCAATTATTTAAAAACAATTTTGTTTGATGTTTCTTAAATCGATGTTCTTTATATTTCTATAATATTTTATCAATAAATTGTATTTAAAGTTATTTATGAACAACTATTGTATGTAGAAATTATAAAATTGTTTATAAGTACTCTATAAATTTGAATTAGACTTTTTGCTTTTTAATTAGTAAATTTCACAAAAAAAATTGGTGAAAATGATTATTATTTAGTAAAATTTACTAATTCAAAAGCAAAAAGTCAGTCAGTAAATCAAATTAGTAAATATTTTTACTAATTCAAATTCAGAGAATAAATAAAAATTTACTTGAAATACACTTATTGAGGAAAATTAATAAACAGAACTTACTCTATTATACTCGATTATAAATAACAAATATTTTGAAAATTAGTACCCTAAAAATGGATTTTGAAAAAAATTATGTTGGACCTTGAAAACCTTGAAAAGTCCTGGAATTTTTTTTTAAAGAATTACTGGACACCATGTTCATTTCCATAAAAAAAACAGAACAAAACTTTTATTGTTAAATTCGGTTAAAATATAAATTTACATTTTAATGTAAATTTATAAATGAATTTAATATTTTAATGTAAATATATAAATAAATTTTATATTTTACTGTAAATGTATAAATAAATTTTATATTTTACTGTAAATGTATAAATAAATTTTATATTTTACTGTAAATGTATAAATAAATTTTATATTTTACTGTAAATATATTAAATTAAATTTTATATTTTACTGTAAATATATAAATTAAATTTTATATTTTACTGTAAATATATCAATAAATTTTATATTTTACTGTAAATATATAAATTAAATTTTATATATTTTAATCGGATAGAATTTTGTTTTCTATTTGAAAAAGAAAAAAAGATTTGTATATAACTTTGTGTTTTCTTTTTCTTTTGAGAATTATAAAGAAATCCTGGTATTTATCTGTGTAATTTCTTGCGTATTCCGTTATATACTTGGTTTTCTCACATGCAACGTAAATACAATTTCGCTGACTTTAAACTCGACTGTGGACTTTGAGACTTTATAACTTTGTACAGTTGGAGTCTCCTTCCCAATCGTATTTACGTTTAGTTTGTACCACGAGCTGTATCTACACATGTATCTCCACTGCATTGCATTGTATCACTGCAAGATACGAGTTTACTTTACAAAATGTCTTTTACACAATCTTGTCAACATTCAATCACGATTTATGCTGCTTCTCCTACTCTCTCTCTCTCTATATATATATTCGAAAATTGTAACAAACTTTCAAAATTATTATTTCTTTTCTTTCGTGAATTTTTTTTTCTTTTTATTCTGCTCTTAAAAATGTAATCTTATAGTTAGAGGAAAAATCCTCTTAATTTTTCCTCTCAAAATGAAACTATTTCACTTGAATGTAGAATATTTTTATTATTTGGTATTTACTGTTCGCAATAAAAATTAAAAACAATAAAAAAAAATTAAAAATTAAATTTTTACACTTAGAAACTTTATAATTAATTTTTTTTATAGTGACGCAAAAATTATTGTAACAAAAATTTAAATTGAAGAAGAAATAAATAAATTTCGTTCATTTAAAGTTCATCTAAAGTTCTGAACAGAACTTTAGAATCGTAAAATAATCAAAATAATTAATAAAAATAAATACGAAAAAGTATTAAAAAATCACAATTAGTGACTGACTTTTTTTCCTTTTGAATTATGTAAATTTTACTAATAAACTAATAGAAATTACTATCTATTAGTGAGATTTACTAATTTAAAATAAGAAATTTTGAATTAATTTTATATTAACATTATAATTATTTATTTATCTATTATATAATTAATTGATTATAATTAATAATAATAAAATTAATAAATTTTAAAATAAGAAACAACTTAAATAAAATAAATAAAATAAAACAAAAATAACTCAAAAAATTAATTAAATTCTAAAATTGTAAACTAAATTTTGTAAAAATAATTAAATAATTCGCAGAATAAATAGAAAATTGTTAAAATTTAATTGTACAGTTAAAAAAAGGAAACCATGGTAAATAAATAAAAATTTTATTCTTTTTAAAATGTCTCGAACACAGTGAAAAATAAAAATTAATGCGATGAATATGTAATTGGAGATTCCAGTACGAAATCCTTGTAATTTTCAATTTCTGTCGAGGCAAAAGCAGACATTCAAATAATTGGCCAAGTCCTTGAAATTCTCCTTCTCTTTTTCGTTTCTACCTGAAGAGGAGAAACTTTAGCTCTTAAATTTACGATCCGACTTTTTTTTTTCTTTTTTTTTTTGACTCTTTAAAAGATTCTTTCGCAAAAAAAAGGAGTTCAAATCGATTCTTAGCATAAAATAAAAATTATATTTGAATTTAATTTTTTACTTTAATAAAACTAATAGAATATATTCAATAATTGGAATGTAGTTGAAATCCTAGTTTAATTATTAATTCTTTTGTGTAAATTGATAGAAATTTTTTTAAACATTTTTTTATTAATGTCGTAATTATTATTTTTTACTTTATTACTTATTATATTATTACTGTCCATATATTTATTTTTGTTATTATTTATTTATTTATTTATTCAATACAAACCGAACTTTTTCTTTCGTAATTATTTATTATTATATTATTATTATTAACGTATTATTACTATATTATTATAATTACTTATTATTTATTTACTCATTTTTATTTACTCACGGAAAATAAAGATCTTTATATGTAAAACAATTTCATTTTGTTTGACTTAAAAAAAATTTATTTGATTTTAGTAAATAATTATTTGATTCAAGTAAATATTTATTTGATTCAAGTAAATATTTACTTGATAATAGACAAGTAATCGATTAGCTGAACCAAAATTTTTTTTTCAGTGTTATAAACATTGTAATCATTTTTACTGCAAATACCTTTAATATTATTAACATTTATAATGAGTTAAATAATAATTACTTAATTAAAAGTACGAAAGATAAATAAAAATAACATTCACTAATATCATGCGGAAAAATGAAAATAAATGTATACATTATTTAATAATTCGAGGGATAAATATTGTTGGCAATGTTTATCTTCTTTATATTTAATGTCTGTAGTAAATAAATTAATTATAGAGTGTATAAAATGAATTACTTTAAAATCACATTTTCATTTGTTTTTCTCATTTGCATTTTTTTTTCTTTTTTTTTTTATCAGCATTTATATGTATGAAAAGCTCGTGAAATGCGGAAGTTCATGGGGAAGCATCGGTGGGTCCAATTTTATTACGGTTCGATCTCCAGCCAATATCCATTTCCCACACTCATGCATTATATTGAGAAATTGTAAAAAGAGTGTGTAAATGAATATCCACGTAGGAAATATAAATGAGAACATTAAATTCATTTTCGCATAACATTTTTCGCACGAATTATTTACTTTGAAAATTTTGTTTGTTTTTTTCGGTTTTTAAAGATCATTATTTTATTTATTATTATTATTATAATTATTATCATTTTACTTATAATGTAATATTATATAACATTAAAATAATTATTATAATTATACACTAAGAGAAAAATATATTTTAAACCAAATAACATTTATTTGTGTTAAATAAAAGTATATTTGTCTCAGATTCAACTGGATTATTTATTTGTTTTAAATAAAAATTTTATTAGAAAATAAAATAAATAAATAAATTTAAATAAAACGTTTATTTGAACCAAATAAAATTTATTTGAAACAAATTACTATATTATCAAAATTTGTAGTTGTGTTTCAGTAAAAAAATTAATTTATTTGATTCAAATAACTGATTACTTGACTATTATCAAATAAATATTTACATGAATCAAATAAATTATATTTGAGTTAAATAAACAGAGTTGCCACAGGTCAGAGAAATCAGGGAATTCAGGGAAAAGTCAGGGAAAGTGAAATTAATCAGGGAAATCAGGGAAAAAGTCAGGGATTTTTATTGAAGTACTGGAAAAAATTGAATTTTGGAGAAGTTACAAATGATTGCAGAAATTCAATTATTTTCAAAAGTAATAAACTTCTTCGTAGAAATTCAATTATTATATGTTCAAAAACTAAAAAAAAATTCTCATCAAAATTCAATTATCTTTAAAAATAATAAAATTCTTTGCAAAATTTCAATTATTTACCAAAAATTTTCCTTAAATTCAACTATTTTCAATATCTACTATTTTAATAAAATTTCTCAAAGGTTTTCAATTATTAAAAAAAAAAATTGTTGATAAAATTCTAAGCAAACATTAAATTATTTTCATAAAGAATAAAAATTTCACAGGAATTCAATTATTTACAAATTTTTTTTGTAAATTTCTTTACAATACCAGTTATTTTCATAAATAATAACATTTTTTTTTACAAAAATTCAATTATTTTCATGAATAATAAAACTCATCATAGAATTTCAATTATTTTTAATACAATTTTAATTGAATTTCTCGAAAAATTTAATTATTCTAGAAAATTTTATTAAAATTCCTCGAAAAAATTCAATTTTGTTGATAAAATTCATTATGATAATTCAATTTCGAGAAATATTTAATTATTCAATAAATCATTTATTTTTGTATTTAAATAATTGAATTCTCGTAGAATTTTCTAATAAAAATTGATTTAAAAATGAATTTAAATTAAAAATTTAGATAATAATTGAATAATAATTGCATTAAAGCATCAATTTTTAAAAATAATTGATAATTGAATTCTTTTGAAGAATTTTAATTGAATTTTTGAAAATAATTACATTTTTCGAAGAATTTACTTAAAATTGTATTAAAAATAATTGAAATCCTGTGAAGAATTTTATTAATTTATAAAAGTAATTGAATTCCTGCAAAGAATTTTTTCAATTTTTTTTTTAAATAACTGAAATAATGTAAAGATTATCTTATTATTTATGAAAATAATTGAATTCCTGCAACGAATTTTATTACATTTTTTTTTTAAATAATTGAATTCTTTTGTGATATTTTATTAAAATAGTAGATTTTGAAAATGTTTGAATTTCAATGAAGAATTTCGTTATATTGGTGAAATATGTAATTAAATTGTAAAAAAAATTGAAGAAAATAATTCCATTTTTCTATGAATTTACTTTAAATTATATTATAAATAATTGAAATCCTCAGAAAAATTTTATAATTTATGAAAATAACGGAATTCTTACAACGAATTTCATCAATTTTTTTTTAAATAATTGAATTGATGTGAAAAATTGTATTAATTGTAAAAATAATTGAATTCCTGTAACGAATTTTATTGCATTTTATTTAAATAATTAAATTCTTTTGAAAACTTTTATTAAAATAGTAAATTTAAAAAATTTTTGAATTTCAGCGAAGAATTTCATTATTTGTGAAACGTGTAATTTAATTCTTGGAAATAATTTTTTACGATAATTTCATTTTTTGAGAAATTTATTTAAAATTGTATTAAAAATAATTGAAATCCTGTGAAAAATTTTATTATTCATGAAAATAATTGAATTCTTGCAATGAATTTTATTGTAATTTTTGTAAATAATTAAATTTTTTTTTTGGAAAAATTTATAAAGTTTAAATAAAGTTTATATTTAATTATAAAATTTAATTTATAAAGTTTAATTTTTAAAGTTGCTAATATTAAAATTATTGCTAATTTTTTTTGCATTTTTTTTGTATTTCCTTTGATAAAATTGAAAATTGCGGATAAGTTTTGAAGAATATATATATTTTTTTCTCACCTGCATAAGAAAATGAATTATGATAAAATAGAAAAAGCTTGCGGTGGAAAATTATTTTTATGATAGTTGAAAGTTTTGAATAATTTTAGAAGAACAAGAACGATGAATGTTTTGGGAGAGAAATATGCGTTTAGTTGAGGGAAAAATATTTTTTTATTTTTTTTGTTTATAAACGTAAAAGCAGCCGTTTCAATGCTTGCATAATGTATCTCGTCTCAAGTTAAAGTCCGTAGATCTTGCTCTCTCTCACTCTCTCTCTCTCATTCTTTTTATCTGCAAAGTATTTGCACAATGAGTTTGCAAATTTATCTGCTACTATGACGAAAACCCCCCTATCTATTGAGTAACACGAACTAAATTGTCAATTTAAATTTCATAAATATTTGTCTTTCAAAGTTTCTTTAAAATTGCTATATTTTTGGTAATTATCATTTATAAGCTATATTTTAATATTTTAGTTTTGATAAGTATATAATATATTTTATGATAATTATGTAACAATAATTACCTTTTCCATAGATTCGTTTTTTTTATTATTAAATTTTTTTTCTTTTCTTTCTTTATTTCATCCTTTTTTCCTTTATTTCTTCCTTTCTTTTTTTATTTCTTCCTTTCTTCCTTTATTTATCCTCTTTCTTTATTTTTTTCTTTCTTTCTTTCTTCCTTTCTTTTTTATTTCATCCTTTCTTTCTTCCTTTCTTTCTTTATTTGTTTCTTCCTTTCTTTTTTTATTTTATCCTTTCCTTATTTATTTTTTTCTTTATTTCTTCCTTTCTTTATTTTTTTTCTTTCTTTCTTAAGTTCTTCCTTTATTTATTTCTTTCTTTCTTTATTTATTTCTTCCTTTTTTTCTTTCTTTTTTTCTTCCTTTCTTTTTTTATTTCATTCTTTCGTTATTTCTTCCTTTCTTTATTTTTTCTGTTTTTCTTTATTTCTTTCTTTATTTCTCTCTTTCTTTCTTTCTTTCCTCCTTTCTTTTTTTCTTTTCTCCTTTCTTTATTTTATCCTTTTTTTTATTTCTTACTTTCTTTCTTTATTTTTTTCCTCTTGTTTCTAGAAATTTGGTAAAAAAATAAAAATTCAGAATATGTCGAAAAAAATGCCTTTCGAGGAAACTTGGCGAATCGTGGGTGTAATTATATTTCTAGAAGCTCTTGCAGTTACCGCTTTTATGCATTCTCCTCGTCGAACTGCTATAAACTTGTTACGAGCAATTCCCGAGAGTTTGAATTTAAAAAGAAGAAATCTATAGGCGGTCCCACTCATGACATCGCAAAACGACATAATAATGATTTTCGTATTTTTTTTCTCATTTTCTAACCACTGACTATTATTTAAAAGCCATTAATATCAATTTTCTTTTTTTTCTTTTTATTATCTTTTTTTTAATAACTTCATTTCACTTCGAGAAATTTCAGATTATTAATTATTTTTGTCACGTTAAAACTTATATAAGAGTCTCATAGTAGGAAATTTGTATTCTATTAAAAAATATAAATTAACATCCATTAGCGTCGATGCTATAAATTAAATTCAAAGAATTGAATCTAAAGAATTATTATTCTAAAAAATTTTCATAAAATTCTTTGATTTATTATTTATTTATTTATTTATTTATTATTTTAAAAAATTTTTAAATCATTTTTCTCAATTCAATTATTTTCACAAATAATAAAATTCTTTGCTGAAATTCAATTATTTTTTTTTAACTAATATTTTAATAAAATTTTATAGAAGAATTCTATTCAATAATTTAAGAAAAGTTTTAATTAAATTCTTCTCAAAAATAAAAAATAAAAAAATACTACTTTCTTCTCTCAAAATTTAAATTAGTAAAAATGCTTCATTATTTTCATGTTGAATTTAAATAATAATAATCAGTTTTATTTTTTGTCATTTATTTTGCAAATCAAATTTTTTGATGTGAAACTTATTTGACAGATAAAATGATCTCGTTAAGTGTTCTCTTCTTTTTCTTTTTTTTTTTTTTTAAAGAGAGAATGACATTTGCTAAGAGGAAAATTGATGTTATTCCAAACGCGTGCGAGGACTCATTTTGCAGCCATCATCAGAAAATCTATATTTTCCCTTGTGCCCTCTTATATTCCCATCGTTACTCCCTTTACTATCATAGTCTTTATATTGCTGTAAATTTTCTACATTTCCTTCTTTCTTCTCTCTGGAGAGGTAAAATTTATTAAAATTAAATTATTTTCCCATTTCCATTGTATTTCGTAACGAATTTTGTGATATTAAAAATTTATTTCACATTTTATTTCATTTGATTTGATGTAAATTTTCCTCTTTGTTTATTAAACACTGTTTAATTATTATTATTATTATTATTATTATTATTATTATTATTATTATTATTATTATTATTATTATTATTATTATTATTATTATTATTTTTTTTTTTTTTTTTTTTTTTTTGTAGTCGGAAGTGGAAAATCTGCGAATTCAGATACCTGGGCAATGAATTCCAGGTTATGTGGGGATGACCGCTCTTGTTCTGGTCTACCCACTAAAAACCACTCCCGTCTTAATTTGGGACACTTGATCCACCTGCGGAACTACCGTCAGGCCTTCAACTTCGCAAGTGGGGTCCCCTTACCGTGTTCCTTAACGTGCTTTTAATCCGCTTATACAATGTGGGAGCGTGGGTGGGAGGAAAACTAAATGATTCCCTCCCCCCCACGCTCACACACAGCCGAGCACTGGATTCCTCCGGTCAACCTCGTCTTCCGTCTCTATCTTTTTCTTTCATTACTTTAATAATGAAGGATTCAATATGCCTCCACGAGTCCACGTTCTGAACCATGGTAGACACCATGTTATCGGCGTTGGTTTCAAAGCCAACTGCCGTAAACATGGCCATTCTATCATGGCTCCAGTGCCCGCAATAAAAGAGAGTATGCTCCGCGTCATCTACTGCAGCGTCACAGTAGGCGCATTTTGCTACTCTCTTAATCTTAAACCTATGAAGGTACTGTCGGAAACATCCGTGACCTGACAACACTTGTGTCAGGTAGTAGCCAACTTCACCGTGCTTTCTTCCTAGCCAAGTGGCGAGGTTGGGGATCAGGCGATATGTCCACCTTCCTTTAAGATCCCCATCCCATCTCTCTTGCCATTGTTCAAGGAGTCTACATCTCGCCTCTTTGCGGATAGCCGCTTTGGCGAGATTTCTACTCTGCTCTTGCGAGGTAACTAGATCTTTGTTACGCTGAAAGACTTCCTGTCTTTCCCTCGCCAGTAAGTCCACTGGCGGGAGACTCGCAAGAACTAAAGCAGCGCTCGTTGAAACTGTTCTGTAGGCTGAAACTACTCTCCGCGCACAACCACCCTGTGCGGAGAGTAGCTCGTCAGAGATGCCGCGGTTCTTTAGGGACTCAGCCCATGCAGGGGCAGCATAGAGTTGCTTTGCTTGAACCACGGTCGCCACTAATCGGCGTTTCTTTTCCCTGGGGCCACCGACATTGGGCATCATCCTAGAAAGGTTTCCCATGCAGTCGGCGGCATTCAGTGACGTGATCTTAGAATGTTGGTCGAACTTTAATTTTCGATCCAACGTCACTCCCAGGTACTTTAAACTGTTTCCCCAGGAGACTTCAGTCTGTCCTATCCGAATTTTCGGGACCTCAAAGGATCTTTTACTTGTGACAAGCAAAGCTTCTGTCTTCTCTGTGGCCATTTGTAGGCCGTTGAGATCTAACCAGAGCTTTGCTCGTCTCAAGCTTTCGTTGACCCTTATTTCTAGAATCCGAGAAGTCCGCGCGCCACACACTATAATGACGTCATCCGCAAAGCCAACCATTATCGTATCTTCAGGTAACTCAATTCTAAGGAAGTCATCGTACATGACGTTCCATATGAATGGACCTACCTTTGATCCTTGGGGAGCTCCGCATGTCATTTCATGTTTGAGATGACATGCATCGCTCTTGTATTCAACCCATCTGTCGCTGAGATAGTTGTCTATCATTCGCAACAGATAGGTTGGTACCCCTTTACGACGCATCGCCTTGATGCAATTGTCCCACTTTGCGGAGTTAAATGCATTACGTATGTCGATGGAGATAAGCGCGCAGAATCCCTTCTTCTTGTCCTCTTTGACTTTCCTCGCATGGTTTACAACAGTGAGTATTGCGTCAACTGTTGACCGGCCTTTACGAAAGCCAAATTGATTCTCCGATAGGCTATTTTTACCTATCAGGATTTCCTGAAGTCTCTGCAGAACCATTCCCTCTAGAAATTTGCCCATCGTATCCAATAAACAAATTGGTCTGAACGATGTGACCTTATCCAGAGGTTTATCGCCTTTCCTGAGAAGGACCAACTTCTGCGTTTTCCAGTCACCGAAGAACTCTCCGTCTGTCAAGCACGTATTAAAGACGTCAAGAAGCAACTCAGGATCCACTGCGACAATCTCTTTTAAGATTTCGCTCGGTATCCCATCATTGCCCGGCGCTTTGCCGTTTCTTAACGTCTTTGCCACCTTTTTTAGTTCCTCAATCGTGAAGAGCTCCTCGTCTCGTACTACGCAGTGAGTGTAGTCCTCTCTGGGGCTAGGTTCCGCATAGGGAAACAGTGCCTTTATGATTTTCAGGACCCAAATCGGATCATCCAAACCAGGGGTTTTATGCCTTGTCACTAATTTCTTAGCGACAATCTTAAAGGCCAAACCCCACGGATCCTTCTCGGAATCTCCGATTAGGTCCCTCCAGCAACGGCGTTGGCTACTTTTCACGGCCTGCTTAAAAGTACGTCTGGCTTTATGCCATGTTTCCCGCAGCTGGAGGTTTCCCTTCGAGTGGGTAAAATGCCTCCTTGCTGCGTGACACTCTCTCTTAAGACAGGCCAGTTCTTCATTCCACCAGTACATAGATCCCTTTCCCGTTTTTCTTTTTTGCCGGCGAGGCATAGAGTGATTGCAAGCTTGAACAATCACCCGCCTCGCCTCTCGCACTATACCCTTTAAAGAAGCTGGTTTCCTCACCCAGTTTGATTTGCGAATAAGTCGCGACTCTTCTAGGGATTCCGCCAGCTTCTCCCTGTTTAGTCGCCTGAGGTTCCAAGAGGCTCCCTTGCTACCATTTTTTGGTGCGGTACGTCCTCGAAGTTTTTCCTCAGAGACTAAAAACTCTATGTACTGGTGGTCACTCAATGTTTCCTCATCCAGTACCCTCCATTCTCTTATTCTGCGGGCTAGGCGGGGAGATGCGATTGTTAAATCAAGGATAGATCCCGATTCTCCCCTCCTGAACGTGAACTCGTGGCCCCGGTTTAACACCACCAGCCCATTCGTCGCCAGCATGTCGGAAACCAAAATTCCTCTCCTGTCCTGACGAGTCTCTCCCCATTCCGGCGACTTACTATTGAAGTCTCCCGCAATGAGGACATCCCCGTCAAAAGCTCTCAGACTTTCTTCAAGATAACGAATCTCAGTAGCGAATTTTCCGAATGGGTCGTTGGGCGAGAAATAGCAGCTATATATACGAATACCTGCCACGTCCGCCCAAACAAACCCCTTGTCTGTACCCAAGAATGAACCGGTGGTGATACCCGGATTGCATATCTGTATTGCTGATCTACCTGATGAGTCTTGAAACCAGTTTGAGAATCCTTGCTTCTTATACTGCTCACTAATGAGCAGTATATCCACTCCTCTCTCTCTGGCAGACTGCATCAGGAGATTTTGGGCAACACTACCCTTTCTGAGGTTGACCTGAAGAAATCTTACCTCTTCTGCTTCAGCTTCTTCAGTTCCTCCCTATAGACGGGGCAGGACCCGCTTCCTGGAGCGTGCTTTGTCTCCTTTATCCCTTTGTCCTCACAAGTTGTGCAATGGGATTCCCCTGCACAATTCTTGTGGGAATGGTCTAAGGAGCCACACTTCCAGCAAGCTTTACTCCTATCGGGTCCTCTGCAGACCCTTGCGATATGCCCATAACTAAGGCATTTATGGCATCTTTCCACTTCCACCCTGCTGCGGATCCTACAGTTTATCCAACCTACCGGTACCTTACCAGCCTCAAGCAGAACATCAGCGTCTGCTTCTGGCAGTTGGACTACTGCCATCTTCACCGCTCCACGCAGGGTGATAAGTCTGCAGGAGATCTCCAGGTCGGTCCTGCCCAAAGCCTTTTTTAAGGCGTTGGTGACATCCTGGATCTCTGTTGTCTCGTCCAAGTCTCTAACCTCTAGTGATCTCTTTGTCACCAGAGGAGAAACCCTCGCCTTTCCTTTGAGAGCCTCGGTCACCTTCCCGCTGAAGGTCGAGAAATCCTGTCCCCTTTTAAGAACGAATAGCAAATCCTGCTTCTCGGTTCTTCGAATGGACAGAACCTCAGTTTTCGTTTCAGCGGGGTTGACCGTGGCGAAAAGCTCTGCTATAAGTTCCTTTGGAGGAGCCTTACCGTTTTCCATCGACACCCTAATGGCGTCGGTCTTTCTTCTCTTTTTTTTCCCCTGACCACTCGAGAATTCCTTTGCTTCGTCCTTCGCGAATTTATTTTTCCGCCTCTCCTTCCTAGAGACTACAGCACTCCAGTGGTCAGGAGTGTCTTCCTTTGACGGCGTGACAGAATTTACCTTTTCCTCGTTCTGTATTAGCGTAGAGGCCGGTTTTTTACTCTGCCGGTCCTCTGGGGATGTTGAGGCACCTCTCTTCTTGCTTTTAGCAGAAGAAGACTTTGGTCCTCCCTTTTGTTTCGGAGTGGTCGATGGCGTTTTGGAACGTGCCATTTGACCTACACTTCGGTACTGCATTGGCTGCAAAGTTTTTTGAAGCCTATCTACTGATGACCGGAGAGCGAGGCCTGCGCTTCTGACTCCGGCCGAGATTTCCTTTGCTTCAGCCATGTACTCTTTCACCTCATTAGGTGTGTTCTTCCTGAAAGAACCCTCCATAGCCAATAGCGTCTTCTCCATAGCTTCATTTTGAAGCCTCTGTTCCGCCATGATGCTAATCATGATCTTCCAAACGTCGGCCCATGGCGGAATTAAAGGAACCGCTTGCTCCGCTACATTTACACCAGAAGCTGAAGTGCTTTTCTCCTCCACACTTGTGGAAGGAACCTGGTGTATCTCTGCTACAGCTTTTATTACTTTCGCAGTTTCATCCGGAGTATTACGAGACTGTGTCTCTCCGGTATCCATCACCTCAATAACGTTTTCATCGGTTTTCGTTGTTTGTTTCTCCATAAAGTTATTGTTACCAGCGCATCGTCTGTGGAGGAGCGGGTCGGTATAGTTGGGAACGGGTGTACCCTCGGACGTATCCTACCCCAGTTCCCTGAGGCCCAACCACCGCTTAGCCGATCCCGGAATACACGGACGGATCGGACTCGCTCGGAGCAATATGGATTCCGATCTCCATATTCACCACAGACTCTCCTGATCAGGGTCCCGAAGGGGCTGGCTCCTGATTCCTTACCTCGGCTGACACATCGGCAGAGCAAGCTCACATCAACCCCTAGGCCCCGCCCACCGAAAACAAGTGAACGAAGTTTCAGGGTACTCCCAGTGGGCCGAGGAAGGAAACAATCATATGGGTGTGATAAGTGTATTGTGAATATGTGTGAAAAAGATGTATAAATGATGTAATTGTGTGTAACCCATATATGTGTAGAGAGGTGTATGTGTAGAGTGTACTGTTTGGTTGCCCTTTGGTGGAAAGCCCCGCCACCACTGCAAGGTCCACCGAACATATCCAAAATGACACTCGAGTCTGGCAGCGGACAAGCATCCCACCCCGGCGACCAACGCCGTCAAGAATGGCAGTAATGTCCGGACTAAGGATATGCATCCAGATCCAGCACACCCATGCCATCAAAGACGGCAGCCGCGCCCGGGAGAGGATAATCATCCGCTTCTCCCAGAACATCAGACACATCACCGATGCTCGGCAGTGGACAACCAGCGGCGGAGATTATTATTATTATTATTATTATTATTATTATTATTATTATTATTATTATTATTATTATTATTATATTATTATTATTATTTTATTATTATTATTATTATTATTATTATTATTATTATTATTATTATTATATTATTATTATTATTATTATTATTATTATTATTATTATTATTATTATTATTATTATTATTATTATTATTATTATTATTATTATTATTATTATTATTATTATTATTATTATTATTATTATATTATTTTATTATTATTATTATTATTATTATTATTATTATTATTATTATTATTATTATTATTATTATTATTATTATTATTATTATTATTATTATATTATTATTATTATTATTATTATTATATTATTATTATTATTATTATTATTATTATTATTATTATTATTATTATTATTATTATTATTATTATTATTATTATTATTATTATTATTATTATTATTATTATTATTATTATTATTATTATATTATTATTATTATTATTATTATTATTATTATTATTATTATTATTATTATTATTATTATTATTATTATTTTATTATTATATTATTATTATTATTATTATTATTATTATTATTATTATTATTATTATTATTATTATTATTATTATTATATTATTATTATTATTATTATTATTATTATTATAGTATTATTATTATTATATTATTATTATTATTATTATTATTATTATTATTATTATTAATTATTATTATTTTATTATTATTATTATTATTATTATTATTATTATTATTATTATTATTATTATTATTATTATATTATTTTATTATTATTATTATTATTATTATTATTATTATTATATTATTTTTTTTTTTTTTTTTTTTTTTTTGCTTAGGGAATTTTGGGAAATCTGTTTACAGATACCTTGGATTCCGCACTCCAAGGTTATGTGGGGTTGGTAAAATAAAAAAAAGGGAATTTAAAAAAAAGGATAAATAAATAAATGTTATAATAAATTTAATAAACTGGCGACCTACTACCAGCCCGACCCACTAAAACCCGTAACCCTTCTTTTGGAGCCCTTTACCCTCCCTCGGAACTGTCGTAAGACTTTAGCCTTCGAGGGAGGCGCTCCAACTCTATCGCTGCTGCGACTTTGTTCTGTGTCTGCGGTTCTCCTGCGTCAATAGTTAAAAAAATTTAAAACTATTTCAATATAAAAGCGGAATTAACAGCACAACAACAATAAAAAACAAAAATTTTAAGAAGTTTAAAAAGTCAAAAGATAAAATTATAAACGGATATATAAAAAAAAAATAAAAATAAACGCGTATAAAATATTGAAAACATAAAATTGTACAAAGATGAATAAAAAAAACAAAACAAATTAAAAAAAATGTATAGGGACAAATAAATCACAAAATAAATTAATAAAAAACAAACAAACAAATTAAAAGCTGTTTAAATTACGCTTTTTGGCGGCCGTCGAGATCCTTCCTCGACATAACCGAGATTATGAAGTTCTCGACTTGCCGCCAATTCTCTTCCGACTGGGTCATCAGCGATACCATATTCTCCGGTGTAACTTGACTGTTTACACCTTCGAACATGGCCCGCCTCTCCAAGTCCCATTTTTTGCATGAGAAGAGGGTGTGCTCCGCGTTGTCCTCAGGGAACTGGCAATATGCACACACCTCGTTCTCGCGTAATTTAAAGCGACACAGGTACGAGTTAAAACACCCGTGACCTGTGAGCGCCTGAGTCAAATAATAGGAAACCTGACCGTGTTTCCTATTTATCCAGGTGGCGAGTGCCGGGATAAGGCGATAGGTCCATCGACCTTTTCCCTCACCATCCCATCTTTCCTGCCATCTTTCTATGAGCCTGTGCCTCGCTTCTTTGCGGATCAGGCCCTTGCTTGGTCTTAATTCCTCATCCCAGGAACTGCTTTCTTTAGAAAAGAGAAACATTTCTTCCCTTTCCCTCGCCAAGAGATCTGCTGGCGGGACACTTGCAAGGACCTGCACAGCACTCGTAGATACCGTCTTATATGCAGAGATGATACGCGTTGTTATCGATCTCTGCGCCGACAGTATCTTTTCACAGATGGTAACACATCTTTTACTCCTCAGGGATGGGGCCCACGCTGGTGCTGCATAGAGCATTTTAGCGTGGGCGACACTCGCCACCAGTCTTCTTTTTTGTTCACGGGGTCCGCCAACATTTGGCATTAACCGTGAAAGATTAGCCGCACACTCGATCGCCTTATTCGACGCCGTAGCCATGTGGTGGTGGAAGTTTAACCTTCCATCCAACTCCACACCAAGGTATTTAATTTGTTTACTCCACTTGACCTCGAATCCGTCTATCACGATTCGTGGGAGCTCATAACCACGTCTGTCTGTGACTAGCAGTGCCTCGGTCTTTTCCAGGGCCATTTCAAGACCTCTGGTATCCAGCCAGCTTTTTGCTAGTCGCAGACATTCGTTCACCAATGTCCCAAGAGCCTCCTCACTCTCGGCAGTGCACACGAACAACGCGTCGTCCGCAAAGCCGATGATCATCGCACCTTCGGGCAGATCCATTCGCAGAAAATCATCGTAAGATACATTCCATACAAATGGACCCACCCTCGAGCCTTGAGGAGCCCCACGCTGCATCTCTTCCCTGAGAGTGCAGGTGTCTCCCTCATATATAACCCACCTGTCGCTAAGATAATTATCCATTATCCGCAACAAGTAGGGCGGCATGTTTTTCTTTTCCATCGACTCGATGAGATCTTTCCATCTTGCGGAATTAAACGCGTTGCGTATGTCAATTGCTACCAACGCGCAGAAGCTCTTCTTTTTCCCAGGTCCCAATTTGTTTTTTCCTGCTTTGGCTATGTCCACAACTGCCTGGATGGCATCAACTGTGGACTTGCCTTTACGGAAACCAAATTGGTAATCGGATAGACGATTCTCTTCGGTCAAGTGGCCCTGCATTCTCTGGAGAACCATATCCTCTAGAAGTTTACCCATCGTATCTAGCAGGCATATAGGCCTGTACGATGAAACCTTATCTAGAGGTTTTTCACCTTTCCTTAGGAGGAC
Organism: Leptopilina heterotoma; assembly: GCF_015476425.1. NCBI lineage: Eukaryota > Metazoa > Arthropoda > Insecta > Hymenoptera > Figitidae > Leptopilina > Leptopilina heterotoma. The sequence goes on along the minus strand of NW_025111079.1, from coordinate 2,989 downwards.
TAACCTCTGTCGCTTCCAGTCGCGGAAGAACTCTCCTCTCTCAAGGCAAAGATTGAAGCATCGAAGCAGAATCTGGGGTGAAGTGTCGATTACCAACTTTAGGATCTCGTTACTTATCCCATCGATTCCAGGCGCCTTGCCTGTTTTTAATCTTTTGCCTGCTTTTTTCAGTTCACTAAGTGTGAAGAGTTCTTCCTCTTCGACTTTGCAAAAACTCCAGTCCCTTCTAAGGTATGGTTCTGCAGGAGGAAACAAAGAACTTATTATCTTTCTGACCCAATCGGGATTGTCCAGGCCGGGGGTCTTTTGCCTCGTCACTAATTTCTTAGTTACGATTTTAAAAGCCAGACCCCATGGGTCCTTATCGACCTCCTCGATTAGGTCCTTCCAGCTACGGCGTCGCGACTTGCGGATCTCTTTCTTGAGGTCCTTTTTCGCCTCCTTGAAAGCCTCTTTCAGCAAGGGATCTCCCTTAGAACGGGTATATGTCCTTCTTGCTTTGAGGCATTCCTTTCTCAAGGAGGACAGTTTTTCTGACCACCAGTGCAAGGATTTTTTCCTTGGAAAGGCGCCTTTGCGACGTGGCATCGACGCATTGCAAGCGGTGACGATTATATTTCGCACCGCTCGCACCTCTCCATTTAGACTTTTCGGCCTCCTCACCCAACCAGAATCCTCAATTAAGATAGATTCTTTTAGGGACCGGCTGAACTTCTCCTTGTCGAGTTTCTTAATGTTCCACGAGAAGGTTTTGCGACTAGGAGCTTCCTGTCTCTTTCCTCCTCGTGTGTCTCCCATTGAGACTGAGAACTCAATGTACTGGTGGTCACTTGCTGTATATTCCTCAGAGACCCGCCAGTCGCTTATGCGGCTAAATATATTAGACGATGCTATCGTTAGATCTATTATCGATCCGATCGCACCTCGTCTAAACGTCCATGTTTTTCCCCGGTTTACAACTAATAAATCGTTCTTGGAGATCATTTCTCCAATCAGAATTCCTCTCTTGTCGAGCCTCGTCTCACCCCACTCTGGCGACTTTGCATTAAAATCGCCAGTGATGATGACATCCAGCTTGGATTCTATGAGGCTCGATTCTAGGTCTTCTATATTGGCTTCGAAGGTGGTCAGCGGGTCGTTGGGTGAGAAGTAGCAGCTATACATACGTATGTTAGCCACCTCTATCCACACAAACCCGCTGCTTGTCTCCAAGAACTTGTCAACCCGCAATTCTGGGTTGCACAGCTTGATGGCGGCTCTCTTCGCCTTATCCTGATACCAAGGTGCGAGGTCGCTTCCTTGATACTGCTCACTGCAGAACAGGATATCCACCTCATTTTCCCTAGCTGTTTGCATCAGGAGCACCTGTGCATCCTTACTTGTATGCAGGTTGACTTGAAGGAGCTTTAAGGATTTGCCCTTTTAAGTTTCTCCAGTTCCTCCTTGTAAACCGGGCAGGAAATTCTTCCAGGGATATGGTTGACTTCCGTTTTTCCCAAATCTGTACACGTTATGCACTTTGGCTTGTCATTAGTACACTTTTTGGAGAAGTGTCCCGCTTCGCCGCATCTCCGACAGTTTTTTGTTCTGTCGGGGCCCTTGCAAATTCGGGTCACGTGTCCATAGGCTAGGCACTTTTGACATCTTGTCACTTCTAAGTGCGTTCGGATGGATGCATTTATCCAGCCAATACGCACTTTGCCCAGCTTAAGCAGACTCTCGCTGTCCGTTTCATTCAAGCGTACTAGTGCCACTTTCGTACCACCAAAACGTGTCAGAAGTCGGCAAGTCACCTCTAATTCGGGCTTTTGCAACTTCTGCTTTAAGACGGTTAAAACGTCCTCCTCTAAAGTTGTTTCGACAAGATCCCGAATTTCGAGGGTCTTTTTACTGACAAGAGCCGTAACCTCGGCCTTGTCCAGAAGAACGGAGGTAAGATTCTGAGCGAACTTTGAAGTTTCACCCCCCTTTTTCACAACAACAAGAACCTCTTTTTTAAGAGTTCTCCTAATTTTCACAATCTCTGTTCCAGTTTTCCTCTGGCTTTACCGAAGTTGTTGCCAGTTTTATGAGATCATGGTAGGTCTCTGGATTCCGGGCCACAATTTTTATTGCCTCCGTTGTTCTAATTTGGGGGGGCGCTTCTGAAGTCGCTCCCTCTCCTCCGCTTTCTTCAAGGCTTTTTCTTACGGGCCTCCCGTTTCTATTGGAGACAGTTTCAAAGTCTTTTTCGTTTTCAGGCTTATTTGCCACAGTTGCCTCCGAATAAGAAGCAACCCTGGCCGAAGCAGCCTTACTCACCTCCGTCTCCATAACAGTAGGGTTTGCCTTGGTCTCCTGCTCCTTAACCCTCTTACCCTTGGGAGTGGTCACAGAAGAATCAGTCTCCGGACCTTCAAACTCTCTAGGGCGCTTCCTTGGGTCGATGGACTTGCTCTCGCTGGATGTGGCGTGCGACATCGATCTAGGAGTTTCAGGATTCGACCTTGGTTGCTTGGGCTAAGGAAGGGCTTAGGTATAAATCGCAGGTTCTGCAAAGCACTCGTGCACCTTCTCCATTGCCACCATTCCATCTTAAACATCCTTGCTAATGTTTTTTTTGCTTTTTGCAAGCACGCCACATACGTTATCCAGTATTATTTGGGATCAGATCGACTGTTCGAAAAACATTTTCTTCGAATCTGCTTAAGTCCCACATCCTCAGAATTTTTATTTGGCTCCTCCAAAATCCTGGAGCCGTCTGCACCGAACTACCGGGGCTGAAACCCGATCAGAATCGGTGACGGGATTACCCTCAGTTGAGGTACCCGCGTGGAGTAAGTTATTGGAATCTTTAATCCATTTGCATCATTTTTTTTGGTTTAGATCAGGGAACCACCTGTTGGTTGGCCCTTTAGTGAAAAGCCCCGCCACCACGGCAAGGTCTACCGTACATATCCATGATGTCAATCATGTCTGGCAGTGGATAAGCATCCACTTCTCCCAGCAC